>NW_024467312.1:140047-344689 GCF_000600275.1 Aspergillus ruber CBS 135680 | reverse complement strand
TCCGGCGAAAAATAATCTATGCAGCGACGGTAAAAAAAAAAAAAAAAAAAAAACAAAACAAAACAAAACAAGACAAAATAAAACTAAAGTACCCGAGATCCTTAGGGCACATCGCAACCATCACAACCACCAAGCAACCTCTATCAGAACTCCCAATCCCAACCTTGAAATGAACCATAACTCCTTTTACCTATACATCCCCATTCATAAGCAGCCAGCTTTTCCTCCTCTTCTTCAGACTTGACTTTATACGCCACAATGTCGATCCTCTGCCCACTCGCGACCTCGTGTAAAACAGCCGGAGACGGTCCCTATATTTTCATCCCATAGTCAAGGATGTACGCAGGGCAGCGGTTGGGTTTGTAGTCAAGATACAGGACGTGGGTGAGCATGGCTGGATCATGAGCGTGCCGTAGAAGAAGTAGTATTTCTCGATGTAGGGGTTTGGTGCGGATCTGGCGGGATCGATGGGGTTTAAGTCACGGATTACGGGACTTGCGGGCCATGGGCGGGATGCAGTGGTGCTTGAGCCTTGGTCTGATATTTACCTTTTCAGATTCGTGGATGTTGGCGACTCGGATATTGTGCTTGTGGACTCAGGAGGGGATTTCGGTCTCGTTTTTTTTTTGCATTGTGGAAAGTGTTTTCTTTCTTTGTTTCTAGGATGGTAATTCTGTTGCCCGACTTTGAACTAATGATATTCATTTCTGTTATTGGAATATTCTTCGTAGGTTGTTGAGTGTTTAGCTTTCTGTACGCACCTGCATTGTACACTTACAGCTGCCTCTCGTGCCGGAGTTGATGTGTATATGTGACTCAAAAAAGGTGTCTGCACTGTTGCTCTGCGCTATAGGACCATATAGTGACGCAAGTTAAGAGAATGTATTTTGATGAGGCTACTTGTCCTACCCTATACCCGAACGAAAACCAGAAATCCTCCAAAACCAATGCATATGAATCCAACATTTACATACTAACACATTCTTAAAGAAAGGAATCGCTAGCGACCAAAGCGCTATAGCGAGTCGACTCGCGACAAAAGAAAACCAAGCCCGAACGAACAGACATCAAAGGACTTCATCCTCCCTAAACAGTCAAGAAACTAAAATCATAAAAAGGAGAAAATTGAAGGTTGGTATATACGGTCATAAGAGACTAAAAGTTTATGATGCATTCACAAGAGCATCCCCAACCGCATCAGTGTCCGGGTAGACGTAGAATGCAAGTGCAAGAATGACATACATTCCCAAGCACAGTCCACCCTCGAGATAGTTCGACTTGCCGTCCTGGATCAAGAAGGTGACGACCAAGCCAGAGATGAAGAAAGCAACAGTCTCGAAAGTCTGAAAGTGCAGCGTCAAAGGCACGCCGATGATCCAGCCAACAATGACCAGGAAGGGAGTGACGAAGAGTGCGATCTGCAAGCTGCTTCCGATGGCGACACCAATAGCCAGGTCCATCTTGTCCTTCCAGGCGACGACGACGGCCGTGACGTGTTCTGCGGCATTGCCAACAATGGGGATGAGGATCAGACCGATGAAAGTTGGGGTCATGCCGGTCTTTTCGACGATGTCGTCGATGCTGTCGACCAAGTAATCGGCGCAGAGCGCGACCAGGATGGTGACGACCACCAACGCAACAGTGGCGGCCAAAGGGCTCAGGACACGTTCTTCCTGAGGCTCACGCTCCTCATTCTCTCCATCTTCTTGGCCCTCCATGTCGGCGGTGACTTCTTCGTTGACTTCCTCAAAGAGGTAGGAATGCGAGCGCAGCTGAAAGTAGAGGTACATGACGTAGAGGATCAAAAGGATAACAGCGGTTCCGTGAGAGACGACCAAGATATTCTCCGCACGTTCGGAATGGTTCGACAACGACGAATAGAGAGTAGCCGGGATAATAAGCGACGCAGAGGCGACAGTCATCAACGACGACATGGTCGAAGCCACGGTGCTGTTAAAGGTCTGTTCATGATACCGCAGGCCACCAGCAAAAAAACAACAACCCAAAACTAGCAGAATGTTCGACAAGATACTGCCCAGCATACTAGCCTGAACAACCCGCGTCTGACCGCGCTTCAAAGCGATAATGCTGACAATAAGCTCAACAGCATTTCCAAACGTCGCATTCATCAAACCACCCAACGCTTGCCCCATCGTCGCGGCCAATTCCTCCGTCGCAAAACTCAACAGGGACGCCAGGGGGATAATCGCGAAGAAGTTCAGCGTAAACACAGCCGTGGCATCCCACTTCAACACACCTGCGATAATACCCAGCGGCACGAAGACGAGGAGCAGGTTGACATAATCGCGCACGAGGGTTACCCATGTGAGATGCAGGACTCGAGAGGGCCAGTGGGAGAGGTGACTGGCGACTTTGTATCCGCGGCCGTGTCCGTTGATATTTCCATTCCCATTGCCATTACCAAGAAGGGAGGTGTGTTCGTCGGAGCCGTCGGAGTTGCCAAAGAAGGGCATGGTGGATTTCTTGGAACCCCAGGAGTGTCTGCGGAAGATTGAACGGAGTGGTGTTGACGCTGGAATTGGAGTCAATTAGTTCAATTGAGGGTTATAATGGGTAGGCACCCGGATAGGAAAGGAATGGATGGGCGTTAAAGGGAGGAAAAGAGAAAGAGTAAAAGAAAGTGGGAGTACAGGGAATTAAAAGAAAGTTACTTACCCATTGGAGACCAGGGATGGACGATAGCAATCAAAATAGCCAAGACTGACCCAAGCAATTAAGGGTGAATGATATAACAACGATCGTTTGGAAAGAAAGAAAAAGAGAAAAAAGAGAAAGAGGTTATAGTCAATTGGCTCCGGAACTGGACTTGATAGGTCTATGATGTCGTACCGTGGCGCTCTGAACTTGCACAGCCTCGTTTTGATTCCGGATCAGTGGGAATTGAATATCAGTGGGGCGATCTATTTGATCAAAAAGAATAGGAGAATAATGTCCAAAGCATTCAGTACCACCGCCATTTATATGTGCCGACGATGCAAAGAGCATTATTTATTTTCACTAATACAGTCAGTGCCTCACTTCACGCCGCAATGCCCAACTCCTGACAAGTAATTATCCCTGTATGTAACAGATTGAATCTCGACCTGCACTGCCACGCTCACTGGCCACACCTAGCCAGCCACATGTCACGGAAATGCTGGCCCATGCACCAACAATGCACGCCAATGGATAAACTGTTGGGGCACATATGCATGTCTGCAAGATCATCTAAGCCTACACAAAATTTAAACATCAAATCCAAGCTATCATAACGTAAGACATCAAGCCACCCAATTCCAACATTGATATTCCCAGCCACGCCATCATACCGTATCGCTCAGCTCACCATCCCTGTTTACTTACGACATCCCCCCATACCTATCATAGTCAGCCATAATCCACAAGAATAAGCGCTCAGATGGCAAACACTCACCAGCCGCAAATGCCAGGTACCACGTCCGACTGGCGCCTCCGTCAATCGCCCCGTAATCAAATCCATCGCGAGAAAAGAATTCCCACGAGGTAACCGGGTCGATCAATGCCAGGTTCGCATACAACACACCCTGCCAACCGCCTTCGACTTTGTCTGCCGGAGTGCTGGCGTTTGATGCAAACAATGCGTTCCACTCCTCTGTCACGAACTTGCGGTTGCGTACGTACGACGACGCTGGGAGGAGGGGAAGCATATGAATTCTGCGCCAGTCAGCATTCACATACCTGAATCAGCAAGTAAGGCTATCATACCCATGAATGTATTCCAAGTTGGCTCCAAAGTAAGTCGTGTGGTCCACCTTATTCTCAAACAGAATGCCCGTCACCTTGTTCGGCACAAACTCCGGTGGGTGGTTGATATTCTCCTGCTCCAAAAGGAAATAGTTGTGCAGACTCCGGCGAAGCACACCCAGCATTAGATTCCCGCGCGCCTCCATACTCTTATCCCCAATCGTTTTACCCCACATTTTGAGCGCATAAGCAAACATCGTGTCTTCCGATGTCGACTCCTGGTCCTTGCCGTCAAACGACTCGAACAGTCCCTTGGCCCACGAGTGGCCGTGGTACCAGTCAAACGCTCGCGAAAACGGAAAGTGAGGGTCATTAGCCACCGGATTGCTTGCGTCCCGCACCAACGTGTTGATCCAGTCCTTGCTAGTCTTCAGCCACTCGGGGTCCAGCGTTCCGATAATGGCAGCAGCGTGGATGAAGTATCCGTAGTGGAAATGGTGGTCATTGTACAGGGTGTTCCCAAAGTCTGCCCCCTCATCACCACCATAACTGGCTGATGACACGACGCCCTTCCACACGTTGTCGTAGACCAAGGGGAATTGTTGATGGTTGTTGATGAACCGGGAGAAGCTCTTCTTCAGCTTATCGAGGGCATCAGCTGCAAGTCCCGGGTTTCCGCCCAATTCGCTCACAGCGTAAATTATCGTGGCAAACTTGCTGAGTGCCTTGCCGCTGAAGTACATGCTATTGAGATCCGACTGCTTGTCAATGTCCTCCCCAAGATCCTTAGGCGCGATGTCAAGGAGAACCCTCTTGGCTGATGGTGGGAGATTGTTTCCATCCTGAACCCACGGGGCAAAGTCCATGCTGATCGGCAGTCCTGGCTCGAGCAATGTCCATTGTTCGCCAATAATGGCCGTAGCGTTGCCCTTGGTCGTGGTCCGCAGTTGAATGCTGGTCACTCGGCCCTTAGTGGTATCATCGAACGATTCAACGTGATGGGGCAGCGCGAACATGATTAGGGGTGTATCATTAGCATATTTACCGGCCTTTGCCCATCCGAGATTGTATACTCCTGTATCCTGGGACACAGCACCTGATAGCACACCGTGGACTGCAAAGACACTGGCTGAGTTGTCATAGAGCTTTTCACTGCTTGAACCTTGTGAGTTCTTCGCAATTTGAATCGTTCCAGACCACCCCTGGGGGCCTCGCAGGTCGGTATGAGAGTCGAGCTTGAAGTTGGGATCTTTTCCGTCATTGGGAATTGCATAGATCAACCACATGTTTCCGTCTTCCAGGTATGCTTGGTATTTGAAGATACCCGGCTTGGGGCTGCCCGCGGACACAACCTTCTGGTACAGAACACCAGTCTGGACCAATGGTTGCAAATCAGTGTAGATTCCGGTCAAAAATCCCATGCCTTGGACAAGAGGAAAAGTGATGTTCTGTTGTGATCCAGGCTGTGGGCGCAGGACAGCGTTGGCCGAAAACGGCCTTGGGTCTTCTGCCGTCAGAACCGTGCCGTCTCTCAATTCTGCTGCTGAAAGGACCATAGACTGGATTCCAACAGGGTTCACATAGAAAGACACCGGGTGGCCTGGGATCTTATCGTTGGGCGGTCCTTCTGCGATCACATTCTTTTCGGTGTGCGAGATCGACATGCCGTAGCTGCCAGCGTTTCCGTTGCCCTTGGCCCACGCGATATTATAAGGGTGAGTAAACGTGCCATTCGTTTGAGTTCCTAAGAACAGTCCGCTGTAGAACTTGTTCGTCTCTATCGGGTCCGTAGTGTTGCCCTAATTGGTATGAGTGATGTAGAACATCGGATTCTGAAGGAAGGCTCTTACAATATTCGTCCTCGGTACTGGATGGTCATCCCTAGCTCTGATGCTGCCTGGGATACCGCCAGTTGCGACTGGCAGGAAAACATCTTGCCCTTCCATTGATGGGCGTGGAAATCCAGTGGCCGTGGAATCTCCCTTCCAATGTCCAGGCCTCCCCCACTTTGGAGTTGACGAGTGCGATGAGAATTCGTGTTCTTCTGTGGTTGGTTCTGGCTCTGTGATTTCGGTAGGCGCAGGGTCCGAGGTCGCTGGTGCCGGTCTAGTTGGTGTCGGTTCAGCAGGTAGGCCTGTGGTGGTAGGTTCTGTTTCCTTGAAACCACCGTCAGACAGGAACCAATCAATTAGACCGTCAAGCCCCAAATACGGTGTTCTTTCTGGTGAACTTCCACGAACGTCGCGCTCAAGACTCGTTGGGTAGAACTGTGTATTGAGTTAGTTCTGGCTTCATCGACAACATCCAAATGACTTACTCCTGTCGTCTCTGGGATGAGCAGCCTCTCGTTGCCTGGAGGATACTGGGTTTTGAAAGAGGTGGTACTCGTCGGTTCCGTGTTTGATTCCGTTGGTTTCGGATAGGACAGAGCTGTATCTGGTGCCAGAAGCCATATTAGCATGGCCGTATAACTCCAATTGGCCTTCCCCTTCATTCTTAAAGCCATGTCCAAGGGGGGTTTTGGGAATAATCAAAGCAAATAACAAATTCTCCAATGTCGAGGAAGTTGGTCCAATATAAGACCAGTTAAGATAACAGGAGCAAAAGACAGAGGAAAGCAAAAATGTCTCGGCAAGCCCGAATGAACAAGCCAACAAGCACAGCTAAGAGGGAAGAAAGACCAAAATCAAGAACATGAAGCCTCAATTGAAAATTCCCAGGCAGGGTCCCAAAGTGACGGGTTGAAAAAATGACAAAAGCAAAGTCCTTCGAGGCCCAGAACAAAGCCAAAGATGCCAGAAAGAAAAGTGAGGACTCACTGATGGCTGTCAATCAAATATAAGCATTCTAGTCCGGTACTCGTTCAGGGATTCTCGACTAGTGGGCCGGGGTCACCGACGCGGTTCGAATACCAGGTGACAGGAAGGGTTTCGGCAGGTACACAGCAGATGCCGGCCTGAATCAAATGTCAGCACTGCAGGTCCCAAAGCAGAGGCATTTTTTATTTGCATGAAAAAGGGGACCAGGGCAACAATGCAGGGTTAAGGAATGCTTACTCAACCCTTGTTGTGGTACTAGTAAGTGTAGGTGTAGGAGTTCCTTACTATGATAGCGGAGTCAACCGTTTATGAATAGGGCTTTCGACGTCAATGTCCAACGCGAGACGAGAATTATTCGAGGCTGACTTGATCCTCTGACCACAATTCTCTAGTGGAAAATATAGTGAGCGAAGGGAAAAGAGGGATGATGTTGGAGGGGATGTCAGGATTGTGTGTTGCCTAATGAGGAAAGGTGACTAAACGCCCCACGTGATCGTCTACCCCGAGAATCACAATTTATTTCTTACTTGCTGTGTCATATTGCCCGATATTGGTCAAAACCAAAGTGTATCTTGTCTCTGTTTCTTGGTTGTCCCTACCGCTAGCAATTGTCGTGGCTAGGTTGTTGCCGGCGTGATGGCATTCCACAGGCGCGCGTCGGAATGCCCGATGATCTGGTAGCACGTGTAGTCTGACAGCCATGTGCCTTGCATTAGCCATCTTTTGCCTCGCTTGGGATGACGAAGAGCATAAAAGAATCCGGGGCGGCTCAACCTTACTGGATCCGAGACGTTGGATCTGCGTTTCTGTCCTTCCCTCTTGTGCAACCGTTGAAAGTCCCCGGGAGAGAAAGAAGACTATTCGGGGCACATTACGTCTCGAGACATGGTAAACTCGGCTCACAAGACTAAATCATCTAGAAATGGAGGGGTTTTGATTGATTACACGTCAAACCGTCGGAGTAAGAATCCGGGGTACTACTGGAGTCTCAAAACTTTTATGACTTGATGTGCCGAGAATTGCCTATGTATACAGACCACACCACCCAGAGAAAATCCCAGAAAGAGACGATGACGCGTCATCATAATGCCAATGTACACGAGATTGAAAAAATAAAAAGCCCATTCGTATCTATAATCATGCAAAAAGAAACAATTGACGTCGAAGATTGGGGATATGCCGACCCCCGTCAAGCATGACCAATTCGAGATTAGACCATTGGTTTGTCCATGGGCTTGATGACACCTTGCTTGATCATGACGCGGGGCTTGGTGATGTTCTGGACAGTCTCCTTGGTTGTCCATTCGGGACCGATGGGGAGACGCAGGGACCGTTCGTACTGCTGCTTGGTCTCGAACTGGTGAGGGAGTTGAGAAGCCATATACTTGTTGTTCTATAGCAAACTGTTAGCTTGTGATTTCACATGGATATTACGTAGATCCATTGAGCTTGGCTTACCTTCTTCTGGCGCTTCTCATTAATGATAACCTTCGAGAGCTTGGCGTCCTTGCGCTGCTCGGGTTTCACGCCCTCAACGGTGGTAAGATGACGCCTTTGCCGTTTTTGCTGCTTCTTACTGACGCCTTCGCCGGCCCAGCTGCCCCATCCGGGAAGTGTGTTGTCGACCACCTTATCACCTTCGTCTTCAATGGTGTCCAGCTTCTCTTGCTCAAACTCCTGTACCACCTCGTCTCCGGCAAATGCTCTCTTCACGAGATCATGGTTCTTCAGGAGAACCGGCACCTGGCCCTCGTCATCACTGCCAGCCTCTTCGGCTATTTGCGGCTTCTTAACAGCCGGTGCCTTGGACTTCTGACCCTTGCTGATGTTAGAGGACTTGGGGGTGGGGGCGGGTGGGGAGACGAATGCGTCATTAATCGAGATATCAACAGACTGGTTCGAGTCGTTGACATTGGCTTTCCGGTTGGCACGATTCGTCTGCACCAGCCACGGATTCTCCTCCACTTCGTCAATTGTCTCTTGCTGCTTCGAGATATTGCCTGAGATACGTGCAGGTGCATCCTTCTTGGCTGGGCGTGCGGACGGCTTGGGCTTGCTGGTCGCCTGAGTCGTCTCAGTTGCCTTAGGCTCAATGGCATCTTCATCGTCCGAATCCGGTGCCTCTTCAAACTCATTCTTGCGGAATGGCTTCGGTTTTTGCTCTGGCTTCTCAGCTTTGTTCTGGCCGAACCTTCGTCGACCAACTTCTGACTCCGCCTCAGACTGTGATTCTTCACCGCCTTGAAGGTCCCGGTTTAGTTTCCGGAGCTCTGCATCATTCTGTTCTTTCCGTGCAGCTTCCGCATTCTGCATGAATTTCATAGAGAGAAGCTTCGCATGTGGTCCCTTGTATTCTTCCCCTGCATCGCCATCTCCAAGCGCAAAAATCTTCTTGCGGATCTTGTCCTTTTCGACATCGGAGCCATTCTCTGCCCAAGGATCCTCGTCTTCAGATTCCGAGCTGGATGGCTCAAGGTAATCATCATCACCATTAGACACACGCTTGCCTTCGATTCTCTTCCGTAGTTCTTCCTCCTTCAACGCCTGACCAGCAGCACCCAGACGGGCTTCCTCATCCCAAGCTGTACGGCCAGTTTGTCTGAGACTTTTCGCCCACTTGCTATCTTTATGTTTCGAGCTCATGCGAGCCTCCGCTCGTTGCCGCTCCATCTTCTCCTTCTCTTCCTCGTCCAAGTCGATACCAGCGTCAGTAAGGGCCTGTCTTTCTTGCTGCTCCAGCCTTTCCCGTTCCTTCCGATGAACACGGCGGTAGGATTTACTCTTGATCTTCTTGATCCGTTTGGCGCGTACCTCTTCCCGGAACATAAGTTCGCGGCGCTTGCGAAGCTCCGCCCTGCGCTCCCGGATCTCTTCGATGGGCAACTTCCGTCCCTCCAACTCCTCGAATTCCCTGACTTCATCCTCGTTTGACTTTCCTTGCGTAGTTGCAAGACCACTCTCGACCAGGATGTTCTGAATGGTGGACTCAAGGTCGTTTTGTGGCTTAGGAGCGTCCAGTTTGTGTACCAATTGCGCATCAGGATTTGGGAGAGGGAAAACGAGGTGTTCGGCTCTGCGGTTGGCCTTGACGGTTTCAAGCCAGCGGTCCATAGTCTCTTTGCTCTTCTCGTAGGCGGCTTCCCGGTCCATTCGGTCTTGCTGGCGTTTAGGAGCGGGCGCATCCAATTTGCCAGGGATGCCAGACGACTGTTTATGATCGGCAGTGGCATCGACATGCTTTAATGAGCTTTTCAAGCGAGAATCCGAAATCGAGGGTAGAAGGTCGGCCACAGTCAATTTCTTCGAAGATGTCAAACCGTATTCTGTAGGTTTGCTCTGTTCCTGCGCAAATCCTTTCTTTTTTGTTGGCTTGCTGGTAGTATCCGTCTCCATTGAATTGACAAAGTTTTGTAATCTCGAAAGACCGTGCTCATTTCCAGCATCTGCATCGTCGTCCGATGCTGAGAGGGCGTCATCGTCGTCTTCGCTGGACTCGTCGTCACTGTCTTCTTCGTCTTGTGAGCTAGACTCCTCGTCGTAGTCGTCAGTCGCGGCCTTCTTAGCCTTTGCGGCGGCCTTCTTGGCATCTTCCTCCTCTGCTGCTGTATTCATATCCCAAGCAGTTAGAAGATCGACCGCATCTTCTCCCAAATCATCATCCTCGTCGTCATCCTCTTCGTTCTTGTTCATGTCTTCATCCGACTCGTCGAGATTGATTTGGCGAGTCTTTTTCTCTTTATTCTGTTTTGGCTTCGGCTTCGAATTTGTGGTAGAGCTTCCGCGGAATGCAAACCCCTCGAAAAGTTCTTCATCACTTGAACCCATAGCCTCGTCACTATCCAGCTCCTCGTCATCATCACTGTCGACCTCGCCTATCTTCCACTCGCGACCATCGCCATCGCTACCATCATTATCGCCCGAGTCGTCTTCGCCCGTTCTGCGGCGCTTGTTGTCCGGTCCGTCTGTATCGTCTCGCTTGCGCTTGGAGAAATCATCGTCGTCACCTACGCCTAGACGGCTTCGTCGGATGCGGGGGTTAATGGGGTATTCAGCCTCAGCGATGGAGAGCGCATCCAAGCCCTTTCCGGTATTTCTCTTCGTATTCTTGTTCTGCGACCTGTTTTGCAATTCTCGGTCTTTGGGACCGCGCAACTGGGCCTGCTTGCGAGGCATGGTTGCGTTTCTTCTGAATTAACCAGGTGCGTACTTCAATACTGCACTGGAATAAGAATGAAAACAAAATCTTTAGGTCCGTGTTTGCAATGACATAGAAATGTAAAAGAGGTGCAGAATTGATTTTTTTTTTTTTTCTTTTTCTTTTTCGCGGGCAGCGGAAAAAAAAGTTCTCGGCGCGCCGAAGCTCACTAGCGCAGTCCGACTCTGGAAAAAGACGGTCTTTCTGTCACCTCCGACACCACCCCTCGTTCGCCAATCACGGAGTCCATTGTTTCTTCAGCAAGAGTCTGCTGGATTATAGCCACGGTCAAAATGTTCAAGCCTTCGCAACCGATGATGGCGCGATTGCGCCTAACAACGAAGCAGGTCAACGGCGGCTACTACAAGGGAACCCGGAGCGGCTCGATGGGTTATTTCGCAAAGAACGGCTCCTATGTGATCGATTGGAAGAAAGTCCGGACATACGTTGTACCAGAAGACCTTGACCAGTTCAAGGTATGCCGCTTTTTCCCTGCTATTTGGCAGCGCACAATGCGAAACCCGGTGGGATGGAAGTGTATGCTAACAGATAGAACTAGCTTACTCCGTTCGTGACCAAGGCTATGGCTCCGACAAAGAGTAGATACACGGACGAGGTCGAGAAGGATGGCAAATTTGTTACACGAGAGAAGGCGTTTGAAGGAAAAGACTACCTCGAGCTATGGACATCGGATAATGGACAAGAGGTTCTTGAGATGGAGCGTCTTGATCGTGTGGAACCAGAGGCCAAGTCCGCTTAATAGACGGGCTTGTTATGAAAAGAATACTATAATGCTGAACAAGACTAAAAGGTTCGTATGTTGCCCGGGGATTACTTTAGATATCATTCTGACCGTGGCTACAGACTTCATTGTCCACATTATTATCCATTTTGAATTCTCCATGTTTTTTTCAACCCCACAAGATTACATGGTTTACCTTACCGTTTGTTTGCTCGCTGGCCGATCACATCTCATCTTCCATGCGCTATATGTACAGCATGTCTGGGGACGCGGCACTATGAACGGCACGCTAATTCTGTTGTTGGGCCCATCCCTGGCATTACACGTGGAACACGGCTGTCCGGATATCATATTAGGAGGGACACTGGCCCAATTCGTGTACCTATGGTTGATCCTGCGGACTATGCAGTACCAACTTATGGCACAGTCGGGGCCAACTCCAGCCGTGATTTGTAAATTTAGACGACATATACTTATGATAGAAAGACCTCAGTCCGAGTTATCATCTATTTATCATTCTTTCCCGATAGTGAATGCATAACCCTTTTTCTATGGTTGCACTCCAGTTGTATATTTCCCCTGATAGAACTTTCCATAACATCCAGTGCGTGGTACTAAAAATATTATTGGCGTTTTCCGTGGCAATAATCTCCAATTGGGCGATAGAATGCGTGCGCATAGCTTTCGCTGATCATGCGTATGTCATAGTCCGAAGGTCGCCAGCTCTTCCACCATCAAGTCTGCCCACTTCAACTACAATTTTCCCTCTTCGTTGTCGCGTTACTCTTGGCATGGAGATGCAGATTGTATTTTCTGCTACTCTCGATCTCTAGTGGTTTTCTGCATATTGAAGTCCGAGCTCTGACTGGAGACAGAATATGTTTCAATCATTTACAGGCAACGCTCGTCGTCCACGGCAGGTCAACCTCGGTGCCCGCAACCCAAATCCATTCGCTGCCTTCCCGTCGGGACGAACTGGCCATGGCTCCGGCCCACAGAACACCCTCGCGATCGCCCAGCAGGAACGTTTAGCGAGACAACAGGAAAGGGATCGGTTAGGGGCCAGTCGACTCGTACAGCGGGCATGGCGGGGCTATCAGAGCAGGAAGAATACACATGGCACGTGGAGGACAGAATGGGATACCGTTGAACAAAAGAGGGCAGGGACTTTGTTGCCATTTGACGATGTGACAGGACAGACGGGGTTGGATGTTGAGGCGTCGGTCCCGTACGCATCGGCGGCTGGATGTCTATCGCAGCTGAGACTCTTGGTCCAGTTTCTGGAACCCTGGAATAACGGTGATGTCGTGCGATTGGTGTACTTTGCCAATGCATTTCAGAAAACTTTGAACGAGATTCTGACCATTGCAACGGAGGGAGAATGGACCACCCCGCTCACACGTTTGGCAAAGCTGACTCTCCGGGTGCTGCGCTCGGCCCCGTCGTCGAGAGTACCGGCGTTTGCTTCGAGTCATTTGTTGCAACTCTTGGCTTTCCTTACGAACTTAATACCCAAGATCATGGCACTGCTTGCCCAAGAGTACTATTCTGTCATGTCACTGTTGACGACAAATATCGAGCCTCTCCGTCGATCGAGCTTATCCCCCGACCACCTTGTCCAAAGCATCCTTGCCCTCCTTCGGCCGATTACATCCGAGACACTTACTGCATACGAGTGGTTCGCCAGAAACTATCTTGTTATTTCAGACCTGCCTTCGTATTTAGGGACACTTGATGGCTTGGCGAACAACATCAACTACAAACTGCTCGCGTTGGCTCTGGGACCTTTGGATACTCAGCTTAAGAGTCGTCCATCAAATGATGGGGATGTTGAGGCTCGACTCTGGTTACTTGCATACTTCATTTACTTCCATCGATACGCGTTGGGAAGCCAGGCAGGACACCAGGCACCGGAACCTGGCTTTGTGAAGGTCGTGTCGGAATTGTTGAACTCAACAGCAGTGCATGTCTCACAACGGCTGGAATTGGAGGAGGTGGGTGATCTTGATGAGATTATGGCGAAAGAACCACTGCCCCCACTTGTCAAAGAACAGCTGTTCAGCCTTATCAATCAGAGTAACATTACCGGACTTCTGTCTCAGCTTCACTCAACGCAAGGAGAATTGGCCAACGCTGACTCGGTCGCTTCTCGCGAAGCCAAGACTCTTGCCACTTATGCTTTGACGCTTCTGAGAGTTTTCCCTCGACGTGGCGACGACATCCGGATGTGGCTCTACTTGGGTTCTGCTACTTCAGGCGAGTCGGGATCAAGAATTCCAGCAATCAAGTATTTCTGGCATGCATCGCGGTCGAGCAGGATATTTGCAGCGATTTGTCAAGATTCTACCAAGGTGCTCCCCTTGTTGAAACCTACCAGTGAAGCGGATTCGAAATATTCAACAATCCCTCAGAGCGAAAGGGACGAAGAATGGACGATTATCCTACTTTTTCTCGAGCTCTATACGTTTGTTCTGAAAGTCATGGATGATGACGAGTTTTTCTCCAGTGAATCTTCGTTCACGGCCTCTTCGAATACGAAAGTATCCTGGACCAAGGAAAGTGCTCTGCCATTGGGAGAAATCAAGGACATGACCATTTTTCTGAAAAACCTAGCATTCACGTTGTACTGGAACTCAGCGGATCTAAACGAAGACGATACCAGGCAATATTCGGGGGACATCCGGAGTTATTTCACCTCGTTAACACCTCCATCCGATCAGATTACCAGCACCAAGGATATTGAGATCAAGAACAAAGAAAAGGGTCTTCCTGGGGTCACCGGTATACCGCTTGACTATTTCAAGGGTCTTGTTACGGGATTGTTGAGAATGATCCACGAACGAGAGTATGTCCGACCTGATACGACATTTTTCATCAAATATCATTCTGACCACGATTTTCTAGCTCGAGACGTAAATTCCTTCCCGACGACCATTGGCTGATGACGAATCGCTTTGATATGGAAGGTTTCATCCCCGCTGTGGTTGCAGAAGAAGAGAACCGTCATCAACTTCAGGATGACGAGGACGACGAGGACCAAGGCGACTTAATGAACGAAACCTATGAACCATCTGGCTTAATCGGCACTGGCCGTGCTCAGCAGACGCGACGTATCGAAGCTCTCAGACGCCGTCAACATCAAGCCGCCCGTAGAAAACAACTGGAATCAGTGGCACCTCGACTTGAAATCCTTAGGAACATGCCATTCTTCATTCCTTTTCCCACGAGAGTACAGGTTTTCCGGGAATTTATCCATCGGGATCAAATGCGTCGGAGACACGGGGCCATTGACCCTGATATTTGGCGGATGTCTGTTGCTCAGGCCTCGATGGGACGTATGGATGGTCGCGATTTAGGCCAAGATGTCCTGACCCGACAACACGCAGATATCAAGCGCGAGAGCATATTCGATGATGCCTACGAAAAATTTTATGACTTGGGAGAAGGCTTAAAAGAGCCTATTCAGATCACTTTCATTGACAAGTTTAACAACCCGGAAGCGGGAATCGATGGAGGTGGTGTGACCAAGGAGTTTTTGACCAGCGTTACTCACGAGGCCTTTAAATCAGACCGAGAGTCCCCCTTGTTCGGAGAGAACGATGACCATCTCCTGTACCCCAACCCCATGGCCGTCGAGCAGCGGAGGGAGCTGCTTCGACAGTCAGGATATCTGGAGCGCAGTGCAGAGTGGAACGAGCAGGTGCGAGACTTGCTGCGGCGATATGAGTTCCTCGGGCGAGTTGTTGGAAAGTGTCTTTACGAGGGCATTCTTGTTGATGTTCACTTTGCACCGTTCTTCCTGCTCAAGTGGGCTCTGACGGGCGGAACTGGTTCGGCGCAGAAGGAGTCAGCATACCGAGCTAACCTCAACGATATGAGAGATCTTGACCAAGGTCTCTATCAAGGATTGGTAGGTCACAATTTCCGTCCACATTGATCTCTAACTAACTGCTTGTCCTACAGTTGCAATTGAAAAATTATCCTGGCGACGTTGAAGACTTTGCGCTGAACTTTACCATCACTGACACTGTTTCCCTCCCGAATTCTGGCAGCCGCACAATTACTCGCGACTTGAAATCAAATGGATCAGATATCGCTGTTACGAATCAAAACCGACTGGTGTACATTTCGTACATTGCCCGGTACCGTCTCCAGGCACAACCAGCCCTCCAGACAAACGCCTTTTTGCAAGGACTTGGACAGATTATTCAACCCTCGTGGCTCTCGATGTTCAACCAGGCCGAGCTACAGACTCTGGTGAGCGGCGAGTCGGGTGATATTGACGTGGCAGACTTGCGGCGCAACACGTTGTACGGAGGAGTGTACGTCATTGGAGACGACCAGCAAGAGCACCCAACAATCAAGGTGTTCTGGGAGGTGATGTTCAACATGACGAATGAGGAACGCCAGAAGGTGTTGAAGTTCGTGACTTCTACTCCGCGAGCACCGCTTCTGGGTTTCAGTCACCTTAACCCCCGGTTCAGCATCCGCGACTCGAGTGAGGACCAGGAACGTCTTCCCAGCACCAGCACCTGCGTGAACTTGTTGAAACTGCCACGTTATTCGAACGCGGAGACGCTACGGGAGAAGCTTCTATACGCGGTCAACTCAGGAGCTGGATTTGACTTGAGCTGATCATTTTCCCTTTCCTAGAGATTGTTTGCTATAATACCCAGAGAATTCGAGAGCTACTTGCATAGAGGTGGCGTTGCACAGGTTACCAGCATTTGATACATGTTGCATGATTGAATTGTATGAAGACTGAAATTTTATATAGCTTAATGGCTCTCATTCTGCTCTCTTCTACTATATTGTGCCCCTGTAGGGTGTTTGCATAGGGCTGTAAAACTCTGACGCTGAGTAATGACGTTGAAGCAGCGGGGCACACCTTCCATATTTGGCCTAGGGCGGGCAGTTTTCCAGAAGGCCGTAAAGCGGCACTGGAATACTGCCGCTTCGAGCGGTGTCTTTTTTTTCTCTCCACCAAAACTTCTTTTTCTCGCTTTTTTTCCTCCCTCTTAACCTCTCCTCTTCTTCATCTCTCTTAAACCACTCCCTTTTTTTCTTTCTTCTTTTTCTTCTTTCGAATCTTTATCGAAAAGAAAAATCAACAAAAAAAACAGGAAAATTTAGAAAAAAAAAGTGTCATTTGCTGACAAGCTCTTTTGATTTACGCTCTCTGTGTCGACTTTCTGTGCGGTGAGTTAGCCCACTTGTGCATCGTGTCTTTGCCTCGTTCTTTCTATCAGCGCTTGGTTTTCTATTTCTATTTCTTTGTTTGTACCTGAGACTTGAGAATTGTCTGCTACGTTGTTCTGGAGGCTCTGCTGTGAGTCTGCCAGAGCTGCGCTATTTAACGTTCTTTTGTCTACTATTTGGCTGGTGAGAGCATCAGTTAAAAGAACTCTGTGTTTCTTAATATTATCCATTCGCTTTCTGCCTTTTCTTATCGGGTCCGTTTCTTTGGTTGTGTGCGAAAGAGGGCCTCGAATCAGGCCATTGCTCGCACCTTCGACCTGTGATTGGAACAAGAAAAAGAAAACCATTCACTTGCATCCTGCTATTCTGCTGTTTCTCAACCTTGAATTTATCCATTATACTGATACCTTCTCCTTAGCCAATACCAATCGCAAAAATGTCTGCCGACGCTACCACCAACCCCGCCACTGACAACCCTGTCAACGGCACCCCCGAGACCGCTGCTCCTGCCCCCGAGACCACTGCGGCCGAGACCTCCACCGTTGCTGCCAACCAGCCTCACTCGGCTTCCCTCTATGTTGGTGAACTTGACCCCTCGGTTACCGAGGCTATGCTCTACGAGCTCTTTTCCTCCATCGGCCAGGTCGCTTCCATCCGTGTGTGCCGCGATGCCGTCACCCGCCGCTCGCTCGGATACGCCTACGTTAACTACAACAACACCGCCGATGGTGAGCGCGCTCTCGAGGACCTCAACTACACCTTGATCAAGGGCAAGCCTTGCCGTATCATGTGGTCTCAGCGTGATCCCGCTCTCCGCAAGACAGGCCAGGGCAACGTTTTCATCAAGAACCTGGACAGCGCTATCGACAACAAGGCCCTTCACGACACTTTCGCCGCTTTTGGCAACATTCTCAGCTGCAAGGTCGCTCAAGATGAGTTCGCCAACTCCAAGGGTTACGGTTTCGTCCACTACGAGACCGCTGAGGCTGCCAACAACGCCATCAAGCACGTTAACGGCATGCTGCTTAACGACAAGAAGGTCTTCGTTGGCCATCACATCTCCAAGAAGGATCGCCAGAGCAAGTTCGAGGAGATGAAGGCCAACTTCACCAACATCTACGTTAAGAATGTCGACCAGGAGGTCTCGGACGAGGAGTTCCGTACTATCTTTGAGCAGTTCGGTGACATCACTTCCGCTACTCTCAGCCGTGACCAGGAGGGAAAGAGCCGTGGTTTCGGTTTTGTCAACTTCTCGACCCATGAAAGTGCGCAGGCCGCCGTGGAAGAGATGAACGACAAAGACGTTAAGAGCCAGAAGCTCTACGTTGGTCGTGCTCAGAAGAAGCACGAGCGTGAGGAGGAGCTCCGCAGACAGTACGAAGCTGCCCGTCTGGAGAAAGCTTCCAAGTACCAGGGTGTCAACCTCTACGTCAAGAACCTGACAGACGACATTGACGACGAAAAGCTGCGCGAGCTCTTCGGCCCCTACGGTACCATCACCTCCGCCAAGGTGATGCGCGACGCTTCCAACGTCGAGCGCGTCGAGTCTGAGGAGGAGAAGGAGGAAGGCAAGGAGAACGAGCAGGAACAAGAGCAGGAGCAGGAGCAGGAGCAGGAACCTGAAGCCGAGAAGGCCGAGGACAAACCCGCTGAGGGTGAGGAGAAGCCCAAGAAGAAGACCTTTGGCAAGAGCAAGGGCTTCGGTTTCGTCTGCTTCAGCAGCCCCGACGAAGCCTCCAAGGCTGTCACTGAGATGAACCAGAGAATGGTCAATGGCAAGCCTCTTTACGTTGCCCTTGCTCAGCGCAAGGATGTCCGTAGAAGCCAGCTTGAGGCCAGCATCCAGGCTCGCAACACCATCAGACAACAGCAGGCCGCTGCTGCCGCTGGCATGCCTCAGCCTGTAAGTTTTGCATTTTCGTTCGATATTACGTTTAGGAAACTAACGTATCGGTAGTACATGCAGCCCGCCGTCTTCTACGGTCCTGGCCAGCAGGGTTTCATCCCTGGTCAGCGTGGCGGTTTGGCTTTCCCTCCCCAGCCCGGTATGGTTATGGGCATCCCCGGTGGACGTCCTGGCCAGTATCCTCCCTTCCCTCAGGGTGGCCGTGGCATGGGTCCCAACCAGCAAATTCCTCCTAACTTCGCTCAGGGTATCCCCATGGGCGCTATCCAGGGCCCTGGTGGCATTCCTAATGGCATGGCCTACCCTCAGGCGATGGCTCAGGTGCAGTTTGGCGGACGTGGCGGACGTGGCGGTGGTCAGGTTCCTGGCATGCCTATGCGTGGTGGATTTGGTGGCCGCGGTGGTCCCATGCAGGGCATGGGCCGTGGTGGTGGTCGCGGACAGAACGCCCCTGCTCAGCCCGCCGCTCAGCCCGAGACCCCTGCCGCTGGCGGTCTGACCCCTCAGTCTCTCGCCGCTGCCCCCGCCCCGCAACAAAAGCAGATGCTCGGTGAAGCTCTGTACCCCAAGATCCAGGCCCAGCAGCCTGAGCTGGCTGGTAAGGTCACTGGTATGCTTCTGGAGATGGAAAACACTGAACTCCTTGGCCTGTAAGTCCTACACCCCTTTGAACTATCGTTTTACGCGAAAATCATACTAATGTCTTAGGCTCGACGATGAGGAAGCTCTTCGCGCCAAGGTCGACGAGGCTCTCAGTGTTTACGACGAGTACATGAAGAACAAGGGCACAGAGGGTGAGGCTGGCGAGCCTAAGCCGGAGGCTGCTGCTCCTCAGGAGGGTGAAGAGAACAAGTCGTAAAGAGATTTACATGGACATGCCCGGCACGGAGATGTTGTTTCACGGTTGATGACTCTTTCTGGCTCCCCTTGATTCACGATTTTTCTTTTTCTATTTTTCTTTTTTACCCCTTCTCTCCTGAACCTGATATCCCTCGGTTTCCTAAAAGTTCTTTCTTAGCGGTGTCTAGTGAACGACAGATCTGTTTCACATCCCTTAGCTTTTTCTCTTTCCTCTTTTCTCTGTTCTTCGATTGCGTCAAGAAACATTGGTAGCTTCCTACGCTTTCTTTTCTCGGGATGGATTTCTTGCGGAATGGCAAGGAGGAGAAACCTGGACGTCGAGATTAAACGACATTGGGATTCAGCGAAAAAAAAAAAAAAAAAGACAAAGCGAAGATGGTCTTTCCCATGGAATGAGGGGGTTGTGGCGTTTCATTTCTATGCGTTTTATGATCATATTTTAGGTTGGGTATTTGACAGGTGTGTAATATAGAGTTTATGATTTCCTCGCGGGACCCTTTTTCTTCTTGTTTTACCTTTTGTAGTAGTTGCAGTATTGCAGTCTCAGATATGTTTACCTCGCTCCAACTTCCAAGCCCAGTTGTCACCACCCGTAAAACATGGGACATATGTAGACGCTAGGTATATACAGCCCAAGGAGCTTAGGGAAAGCTGTTGGCATTTGAATGTGGCCATCAAATTTTCTACATGAACTCTTTGATATTGGATCCATGATCCCTCGTTTTCTATGCCGCTTGGGATTTGTATGGATTTGCATAGCCAATCAGTACCCGATATATTCTCACTCAACCTCCTAAACAACTGCCTTACCCTCAAGCCCACCTGAAACATCATTCTGAATCGGCAACTTCCTCGACGCCTTCATAGCATCACTGATGGACGTCGACTCACGGAAGATCTGATCAACCTCTTCGAGAGATCGATTCTTGGTCTCGGGGTAGAAAAGACAGACAGAGGGCGGGATTATGAGCGAGATAACAGCGTAAACGATGTAATACTGGTATCCGACCTGGGCGATTGCGGTAGGGGTGACCATTGCGACGACGAACATCCTGTTTTGAAATAAAATAATCAGCCATGTTACTTCGTGTAGATAAGAATGAGGGAGGGGGAAGTACCATAACCACTGATTCGCTGTCGAAATCGACTGCACAGCAACCCGTAGTCTAGCCGGTGCAATCTCCGCGGGATACAAGAAGTTTATGCCCAAAAATCCCAACGGCAAGAAGAAGTTATATATAAAAACGAACAGTGCTGAAATAATCGAGGCCGTATGATTCCCTATGAATGACGTCGAGACTGCCATCGCAACCATACATAATCCCATGCCCCCACCACTAATCATGAATGCAGCACGGCGTCCAACCCGGTCAATTATGAAGAAACCCACGAAACACGAGAGAAACTTCCATGACAATGCGCAGGCAGCGAGGATCTTGGCCATTCTCGCGCTGAGATCTAGGTCGCCTTGGAAGATTGTAGGTGTGTAAATGGAAATGAGGGTGCCGCCGCTCATCTGCTGGAAGAACTGGAGGGTTATGCAGAGGAAGCGGTAGAGAAGTTTATCTTCGTTCTTGCTGAAGACGTCTCTGAGGCGGATAGTGCTGTGGGAGGATTCTTCGAGGGAGGTTTCGATTGAGTGGAGTTCGTTGAGGACTTCTGGGGAGGTTATGGATTTGCCTCGTAGGCTGGCTAGGGATTGTTGGGCTGAGTCGGAGCGGTTACGGAGGACTAGTAAGCGAGGGGATTCGGAGAGGAAGAAGATGCTGGACATGATGATGAAGGAGAATAAGGTTGGGATGGTCAGGGAGCCTCGCCAAGAGGTAGGTTGTTCCTGGATTTGGAAGAAGCCGAAATTCACCCATTGCGTCAGGGAAAATCCAAAGGCGATGAACATGCCGGCTAGGACAACGTTACGTCCTCTTTTGTTTGGTGACGCGCATTCGGATTGCCAGACTGGCACCGTGGCGGCTAACATCCCGACACCAAATCCTAGAATCACTCTGCCGACGGTGAATTGAGCCAAGGCATAAGCCGTACATTCTAACGCCTGCCCGATCAATGCAATGAGAGCTCCGGTGAAGATAGTGCGATGACGACCGAGAATATCACCAATCCATGTGCAAATGAGGGATCCGAAGAGGGCATCGATAGTGTAAGAGGCAATAACCGCTCCTTGCACTGTTGCATTGTGGGATTTCTGAGCCCCGGTAGTGCTCAATGTGTCGATAGCAGGAAATTGTCTGGTGTGACGGGAAATCAACCAAGCCCCCAACTCCAGATTGATTGTAGCCGAAGAGAATGAATGACGGACAAGCGACCAAGAAGATCTGGGCGAGCTCAATCCTTTCACCTTGCATATTGTTCATTGCTTTGTGTCGTGCTCTCGAGTGTTTTCTTTAGCTAAGAAGATGACAGCTTCATGATCAATCGTACAAATAGAAGCGAAATAGTCAGTCTCGGTCGGTCCCCGACCCCATATCAAGAATCACGGAGAGATTTGTCAATCCCGCACGGACCCTGGAAATAGCCCACCCAAGTGGGAGTCTAAAAATGCTTGCTCTAGTACTTTGTTCGCATGATGGAAATGGAAATGTGGAGATTGGTCAGCCGGGGGAAACAAATGCATCGGGTGCTGTCCGCCGGAACCTGACCGAGTAAACAAGCTTTTGCATCCGGAGGACGGAGTCGAATAATAACTAGAAACTCGGGTATTGTTGACCGAACAGGTCGAAAAGCGAATCAAAATTCGCTGGAGCCTGGAACAAATCCACCATGTTGAGGTCGAAGTTTCCCACCCCGCTTAACCCCGGACCAGGTCCTTGTCCGGGGTTAGAGGATGTGTTATCAGAGAAGAAAAAGAGACGGTTATTATCTGCTTCTGTGAAGTCATCGGCTGCAGTAGCGATGTCTGCGGAGGGGATAGCGATGGCATCGTTGTACGAATTTGCGAGTTCTTGGTTTGGCTCTGGTGACTGAGAAACGGGGTTAATTGTGGGTTGTTGATGCTGTTGCTCATTGGGGTCGTTTTTAGGGACCAATGGAAGGTGCATCGATTCTCGTCCGCCTCTGTGATATGAGGGATTGTTGTCGAGCCTCCGTTTTTTGTTTGTATTGATTGTTGATCCTTCACCTTTAGCTCGGTCAGAATACCCTTGCGGCTCCTGTGCCGACTGCTGTATGTTGCTGAATAGTAACGTCAGTGCTGAATGGCAATGTTTGGCCGTTTCCCATTGCGCAGACATGATACGTAAAAATTTCAAGCACTCGTTTATTTCACTATTGTGTTGATGAGAATGAATTCCAAAATGGATCAGGACGCACGGTATGAACTTACTGAGAACCCTTGGACAGGACATATTGCCTCAGCTGACAGGCGAAAGCAAGGACAAGGCCTGACATCCAGGCAGCAGAAAGGAATCCAGGCCAGAACAACTCCTGCTTTCCATCAACCTGACTTCTCAAAGCCGCGAGAATTCCCCGAGCAGCACCGATACAAGTCTGTAGCGCAGAACAGAACTCTGGAGTTGATGGGGCAAGAGACAGGAAAGGTCGGTTGATCAAGAGGATTAAATGTTGATAGAGTATAGTAAAAAATGGACCAAAGTCGAATGGCTTATCCGTGGGTGATGATGATGCGGATGAGACAGCGGGAATGCTTGCGTCTGCCTTTCCAAGGTTTCCTTGTAGTTCTCGTGGAAGGCTGTTCCACCACCTGTGGACGTCTGAGGCTAAAAAGAGAACAGAGCTCCGTCGGATAGAGCGAACAAGGACAGACTTGTGAAATAGCTCCAGTGCTTGGCCAGTGAGCTTTCCAGATTCCACGTAGTTTGCTAGAGCAACTTCCCTTTTGCGTGGGTCCTCGGTTTCCTGGTTTAATATCTTGTCTGATCTTATGTTTTGACTCGTGCCTTTCTCAGAAGGTGTCCCCCCGAATAAGCGTAAGCAATCGGTCCCATGAATCCCAGGAAGATGAATCTCTGGAGCCCCGGGAGGACAAACGTCGATATCTGAGTCTTGAATGCCAAGGGGCAGGCCAAGGGCCTGACTCAGGTACCGATCAATTGCATATGCACACCAGAAGATCCTCTTGCGCAAATGTCGATCATGCGACGAGAGTTCCTTGTACCGGAACGGACAACGATGAAGACCCGCATGCAGCATGGATCGCAGAATGCAACCACCCACAGTCGATGCGGTTCGAAGCGACATTCTTGCAACTAGATAGAGCTGCGCCGCTAAGAGAGCCTGCAGTGAAGGAATATCGTGTCTGCATGACAACACGCCCAGTAGGGGGTACATGCTGCTGGGAGATTCAATTTGGGACTCTCGCGGCAGACGGAGATCAGGACGCAGAAGACTTGCCAAGTTAAACACGCACTGAAATACAGTAGTCCAGCACGCATTCCTGTGCTCAAGAGATGAAGGTAAATTGGCAGTAGTAGTATCTTGCGCATCTCCCGAATAAAGAAATTCCATAGCCTGCAAGAATGTCGGACCATGCAGAAAAGGGAACAGCGGATGCCAGACTTTGAAATACGCCATCATAAGTTCCTTTGCCATATCCACTGGAGGAGCATTGCCCAAATGTGCAGCCACTGCAGATGCATATTTCCATTGGCTTATAGTCTCTGAGTCACAGGCCCTGGAAGGCGACGCTGCAGTCGAAGCCGGGACATGGTGTTTATCCCGCGGCGAGTCTTCACTGCCCACGAGTGTATCTTCCGGCTGAGGAAATTCACAACCAGACGGTGACGATCCCGCAGATTGATTCAGATTCTGTGAAAAGGCCTGCCGGACAGTGTTGATAAAAAAAACACCGCTAGAGCTGCCGACGAATTCGCTCTCTTCGTTGGAATGGGCTGTCAGAGAACCCATTTCTGACGCACCAGGCACAAAATCAGATGATTCCATCCTCGCAAGAGCATAATGAGAACCACTGTATTCCCGTTAAAGGTAGTTGTTGATGGAGAAAATAGTTTCATGGAATTGCGCGAATTGAAGTCGCGAAGATCTGGCGCTTAGTAAGCGGGTTGTTGACCTGGCTCCCCTCTCTAGCCACTATTTTGCTCTTCGAAATATACGAGGAATAATTAGATCGGGAAGTTTATAGGTAAGATACATAAATTGACTATTAGTTCACATGGAAATGTGATGGTCAATGCATGCATGTATGCGTCTCAACATTGAGTGCCGATATCTCAAATTGTCATGTAGGAAAAATCTATTGAAGAGCGACTGTATCCTATATTAAACCATACCTTGCCATCAGATCACCGTGGAAACCCAACTACCATGCGGCCGTCATGTACTTGGTTGGCCTCCATCAAAGCTATCATCTCATTCACCTCTTCCAGCCGAAATTTCCTCGGATTGATTCTGGGAAGAATCTTCTTTCGAAGAGAGAAATCCAAGCATTTTTGTACTCCTGCTTCTCCGGTGGACCTGCTTCCGATGATTATATTTGCTGTCAATTGAAACCAGTACAAGGGTAGGGTAGAAGAACATACTGAATAGCCTGGAAAGTGAGTGGGAGAATAGGCAAAGGCACAATCTCCAAGGGTATCCCAGTTGCAATCAACTTCCCCTCCGGTTTGAGAATGTTCATTCCCGTTTCATACGCAGCCGCAGCACCGGCCGTCACAAGGGCAACATCGACGGTGTTATGCCCGTTCAACTCTGCAATCTTCTCCTTCAAGGCACCGGGGCTGAGGGTGCGTGTGTTGATAATCCCATTCGCGTAATCCTTACACGCTTCCAACTGTTTATCCCATATGTCGAGGGCCAAGACCTTTCCTCCCAGTGCCTGGACATATCGAACTGCTAGCTCTCCCAAACCTCCTGCCCCGATAACCGCAACTGTCTCGCCAGGGCGAATATGGGCTCGCTCCAATCCACCCCAAATAGTGGTACCAGCACAAAAAAGTGGCGATAGGGTTGCTGGAGGAGGATCTCGACGTTTGGATCAACACCCGGGCGGGAATTCAATACCGCACTCGCTGGATCAATCAAGGTATACTCCGCAAAGTTCCCCGGACGAGTGATGCCTAATGATCTCCTAGTGAGACAGAAGTCCGGCCCGGCAGTCTTGCATTCATTGCAATTCAGACATGTTATGCCACAGGGAGGCTCCCACGAGATCGCCTTCCCGAAATCCATGCGGTGCTGCTTCGGGGCCGAGTTTGTCGACGATGGAGACGGCTTCATGGCCAGGATAACAGGAAAGACATTCCTCACTTCGGATGGACCGTCACCTGACATAATGCTCAGGTCAGAATGGCATAATGAGGCGGCTTTGACGCGGACTCGTAGCTCGCGGCCGCTTGGTTCGGGAATGGGAATTTCCTCGATTACAAGGGGAGCTTTTGCCTGGTATATGGTAAAACATCTTGATCTATAACATATAACGGAAAACATACCTGTTTGCAGATTGCGGCTTTCATCATTCCAGCCATAGCGATTGAGTGTAAATGTTAATTATGTGCGGGAACATAATACGAGATCTTAAGGAACCAGATATTTATACCCGGTTTTGTAAAAAGCTTTGATGTGTGATCACTTCGTATACAAGGAGACGAATCGCAATAGTGACTGATTGGCCTGGATGTCAGCAGTGCCACGCGGAAGGATTATTTGCCCCAGTTGTACAACGTGGGCAAATTGCAACTTGGGAAGTCTTGTCATTTCTCATTTCTCATGCGGTGATCTAAATCCATTTATCCATGTGTTTTAAAATCCGAAAAGCAATCATCCTCTATTGTACAGTAGATATGGTAAAAAGGAAATGAAGTAATCTTCGTCTACGCCACATTGCGGACAACATCGTCAATGGCCCTTGCAGTATAGCACACGTTCTTGGTGTTCACTGTCATGGTGTTAGCTAATCCAAAGATAAAAGATAGTATCGCTCGGCTTACAGCCAGACATGGAAACTCGGCCAGACTGAAGCATGTAGACATGGTGGCGCTCACGGATGGCAAGGGCTTGGTTCGCGGTCAATCCCGTGTACGTAAACATGCCAATCTAAAGACAGTCAGTGTCGGAAACAGGATCATAGTATCATCTAAGCTCACTTGAGACAAGATATGCTCCCACGTGCCCGGCGTACCCAGTCGGACCAATTCATCGTACAAAGCCTGCCGCATCGCAATGATTCGTCCGCTCATGTGCTTCAGATCACCATGCCATTTCTCCCTCAGTTCTTTGGAGCCAAGGACAGTCTTGACAATGTCTGATCCACTACGAGGCGCCATACCGTACTCACTGCGAGCGAGGAGGTTGAGATTCGCCAGGACCGCCTGCGGGACCTTTCCGGTGTCACTGGTAGTTACGACATGCAACACACCGGTGCGCTGACCGTAAAGACCGAAATTCTTGGAGAAAGACTGCGCGACACAAAACTCGAGTTGAGGGCAGGATTGCAGGAAGTGACGAATAGCCCAGGCATCCTCTTCGAGACTGCCGGATGCGAACCCTTGGTAGGCGAGGTCGAAGAATGGAAACAGGCCCCTTGTCTGACAGAGGTTCGCAAGTTGCATCCACTGCTCTTTGCTCGGGTCAGCGCCTGTAGGGTTGTGGGCGCAGGCATGGAAGATCACAACGTCGCCTCTTTCGGCCTCATTCGCTAGAATTTGCGCCGTCCCTCCGTAGTTGAAGCATTTTCCTTCGAAGTCGTAGTACGGATAGGTTTTGATCGGCACCTGAGCGAGCTCCCAGATGGCATGGTGGTTGCTCCAGGTAGGTTCAGGGATCCAAACAGTACGCGGCTTAAGAGAGCGTGCAAGGAACTCAGCACCCAGTCGGTTTGCTCCAGTGCCAGAGACAGTCTGGATAGACACAATACGATCCATGTTACCACGCTGCAGACCCAGTTCGTGCTCCTGGAAGCTGAAAGCCAAATCACGCGCCAAGGGAAGGAAACCCAAGTCACCCTGGATGGTCAGGTATTCGTGTCTTCCCTCGTCCCTCTCTCGATGCAGCTGCGCCTCCGCCTCTTCAACGACGTTTAAGGGCCATGGGCCTCCATTCTCGGTACGATAGACGCCTATGCCCAAATTGACCTTGTTGGGGTGAGGGTCGTTGAGGTATTCACCGTGCAGGGCGAACGGTTCATCATTGGGGAGGATAGATAGGGAACCAAAGCGAGATTCAGAAGTTGCAGCCTTGCATAGAGTGTAGAATTGCGACGAGATAGGGTTGTCCTCGATCTGCGGTGCCATGGCGCTGGAATTGGGTTGATACTTGTCAGTGGAAGAGAGATATTGAAGAGAAAGACTTAAGAGGCTGCAGCCGGTATTTATAATTCTTATCAAGAACTTCCATTCACTGGTCAATCGCGTCACTTTATATTCACTGTATACAAAGACAGTGAATGAAAAAGAGAGACATCCATTGCTTGGCCTGAGAGATGTTTGCATCAAACTGTCGTCCATGACGCCGACTCCACCATCCATTGCCGACATCGCAAGCATGTGGTACGTCATGTTTCGATCTGGAAATTTCCTTATCGCGTACCTGCATGGAAAGAAAAAAGAAGCCAGCCGTATGTAGCTTTCCGAGTGCCAAACTGTTTCAGTGGATCCGTGCTGGATTTCGGGAGTTTGATTCTTTCTCTTTATTTCAAATCATGAAGAAAGTGAAACATGCCTTAAAACAGACCAATCTTTATCTCCTGTCTGACTTCCGCTTAGACCGCATATTTCTCCGTGTTCAATCGCCAGATCTTGCATAGTGCAGGCAGGCCGTTCAGAACAGTCTCGGTACATCGGCCAGCTGTCTAGACTCTGGGCAATCGGTATCCATGGAACGGCAGACGGCGAGGCCCGTTCTTCTGTCAAAGTTTCCTCCTGGAGACTCACTGTCTTCGAGTGTCCGATCCCCGTGGTGAATAAGAATCCTCGCCTGAAAGCGATTTGGTAACAACCATCAGAGCTCGCGAGGGATTCTCGAATAAACATATTATGTATTCAAGGCAGCATGTGCCTATTTTCGAGGGGAAAGAATTGGCGAGATAGGACATCACCGGGCACCGAGTATGTCTGGAAATGGAATCCGGTAAGCCAGCACTGCTGTACAGCGTCACCATGATGCCCGAACATTATATATTGATAACATACCTAGAAACACGCCTTGATTAGACAAGAAGCCATTTTAACATCGCCATCAGAAAGTTGATTTATGTCCGTACTCTATACCAGAGGTTGAAGATGGTGCCAGTAAAACCTTTTCGGTTAAACCTTCAGCCGACGCGCCGCTTTTGGCACCACCGTCGACTCGACCTTATAATGGCTGCTTTTCTCTACAGGACACTTCGGTAAACTTTAGATATGCTGGAAATAAGTATGGCCCAATCAAATGCGAAAAAGCCATCTCGCATCACGATTGCCTGCAACGCCTGTCGTTCGCGGAAGCAAAAGGTATGCTGTCGCAAGACGAATTGGGATTTGAATCGGTCGCTAATTTATCCATAGTGCAGCGGAGAAAAGTGAGTTCTGGTTTACTGTTTGCCAAAATATGGAATACTTATTGAGACAGGCCAGTTTGCACGCAATGTCTCGAACATAATCGCCCTTGCGCTTGGCCAGAGCAACTTAAACGGTATGTCTTGATCGACAGGTAGTTGAGTTCCGAAGACTGATCCAATATTCGCAGAGGCCCCGCAAAAGGTTACATTGAAGTATTGGAAAACCGTTTACATGAAACCGAGACTGTGCTGTTGAAAGTGTTGTCGCAATTTCCGGATGCTCAATTGGCATCGGCGCTGTCCAGAGATCAATTTAGCAGCGCAAACGGCTATGCGCCTTTCTCGAGGTTGGGGAAAAAGGGAACCGAATATTGGAAGAAGTTTCCGTTGGAAACCGCTGAAAATGTTCGGGAATGGCAGCATGATTGCTCTAGGGAGATGTATGGTTCAACTGATGAGCGTGATAAAGTCCAGTTTGAACCTTCAACAATCACTGAGATAAGTACAAATGCGTCACAGTACGAACCAAACCAGAGCGATTCTGGTGCTCATGGTCATTACGACGATTCACTAGAATTCGAGTCCAGAATAGCTCCACCCGAGGCATCTCACACTGTGCATATGACTGCATCTCCACCCCTACGTCTGCAAGAAAATGCAAGCACGGGCCAGTCTAGGAAACGTCAAAGAAGTGCAGGAACATCATTGAATGAATCCTGCATACTGAATTCCCCGAGTCAACCACTCCCGGTAGAAGCTCATCATACATCACAAGAACCCAGTTTATGGACCGGAGCTCCGCCAATCAAATTCCAGAAACAATTTTTGTGGTGATGACAGCTCCACGGCTTCGTCTGTTCCTAATTAAGATACATTGCATTGCGGTA
This sequence comes from Aspergillus ruber CBS 135680, assembly GCF_000600275.1. NCBI lineage: Eukaryota > Fungi > Ascomycota > Eurotiomycetes > Eurotiales > Aspergillaceae > Aspergillus > Aspergillus ruber. Next base: position 314,894 of record NW_024467312.1, on the reverse strand, counting down.
CACGTCAACTTTTCATGCGGGAATTATTAGCCGAGATGGTGCACGTCCAGCGTTTTCTCTATATTTTAGTGCTTCGCAAGCCTCAAGTCATTCGCCAATTAGGAACAAATGTCATCTGTCACCGAAGTACGTGACGATCGAATTCCTATCGGAATCAATCCGGTCCGACGACATGAGCCGCAAAGGGACCTTTGCGTTGTAAAGACAAGGTAATCTAGCTGGCCCGTACTATAAAATGCTAGTATCCCATCGTCCGCGGGGTTGATAGCCAAAGGAATCTCACAATGCCATTGAACAAGGTAAAGCGCCCTAATCCGTACTATGCCAAATCATTCTAACCCAATACCAGGTGATTATAGTCGGCGCAGGTCCTACCGGCCTAATCCTAGGCCTCCTCCTCGCCAAACAAGGAATCCACGTCGACATCCTCGACCCCGGTGCAACACTCGACAAACAACCCCGTGCAGCACACTATGCCTCTCCTGCGGCTTACGAACTCGACCGTGCCGGCGTCCTCGACGATGTTACGGCCCGCGGGATCAATCACAAGAAAATGATCTGGAGAAAGGTTGACACGGATATAGTGGCTATTATGCGTCTGGATCGTATGCCAGAGGAACGTAAGCGGCATTCTCTGGTGGTGCTTCCGTTGGGTCAGTTGGGAGAGATTCTCTATGAACATCTACAGCGGCAACCGACGGTGAGTGTGAGATGGTCGCATAGGGTTGTTAAGGTGGGGCAGGATGGGGATAAGGCTTGGGTTGATGTTGAGACAGGGGATAGTAAGAAGAGATTCGAGGCGGATTATGCTCTTGGATGTGATGGGGCGAGTAGTACCGTGCAACGAGAACTATTTGGATCCGAGTATCCAGGCGAGACTTTGGATGCGCAGCTTGTCGCTACAAACGTACATTTCCCTCCCATTCCATCACAATTCTTGAACTCACCCACCAAAGGTCTACTACAACTTCGACTGCTACAACTACACAGACACAAACTTCATCATCCACCCCAAGAACTTCTACATGGCTGCGTGCATCACTGTAGACGGCCTCTACCGCGTAACCTACGGCGACACTCCCGGCCTCACGCGCGAAGAATTTATCGCCCGCCAACCAATGCGCTACAAGGAGATCCTCCCCGGAAACCCCAAACCAGGCGACTACCAGATCACGAACATCAGTCCATATCGGATGCAGCGGCGGTGCGCACCGTCGTTTCGAATGGGACGGGTAGTTCTTGCTGCGGATGCGGCGCATGTTTGTAATCCATTGCACGTATCTCTTGGAACCCGGGGATCTACATATACTAACTTGAGGTGTGACAATAGCGGTGGTCTAGGCCTCACCGGCGGTATTGCAGACGCAGGCAGCCTCTTCGATGCACTAATGGGCATTCACATGGGCCTTTCTGATGATAGCATCTTGGATAAATACAGTGAGGTGCGGAGGAAAATCTGGTCGGATGTGATTGATCCCGCGTCTAGGGAGAATCTTCGACGGCCGCATGAGCAGGAAGCAAGTACTGCGCGGGAGAATGATGAATTCTTTAAGCTTTGTGTGAGGGCTGAGGCGGATGAGGGGCTTGCGGGGGAGTTGCCTATGGTAGGTTTTTCTTTCTTTTTTTTTTTCTTTGCTACCACTGTATTTGGGTGGTTATACTAATGTGACTAGGGACTGGAGGTGCTGAGACATGACATGACCCCAATATTACAACAAGAAACCGGTCACTGTCAATGTTAAGAGTAAGCTCTGACTGTTTAGAGCTTACATTGACTCATGTTTTGAAATGTGTTCAATATAATCTATACAAAAGGTATCTAATGTTTATACATAACATCATCGGCATCGCATCACATTTACAGCATTGGCTTCAAGTCATCGGCAACATTGAAAGGAGCAGCAGTCTTGCTGCGGATCTCATCAACCGAGACACCCTCAGCGTGCTCGGCCAGGGTCAAACCCTCAGTAGGGCTGACGTTGAAGACAGCGAGGTCGGTGATGATCTTCCACACGCAGCGGGGACCGGTAAGGGGGAAGGAGCAGTCTGCATCACATTAGCTGATGTACTAAGGTGTGATGTGGTAAAATGTGGATGGGGGACTTACTAGGAAGGATCTTGGGGTTGCCCTTCTTGTCGACGTGTTCCATAGTCACAACGACCCTGGTCTTCTTGGGGTTGGCGACCAGGTCCATGGCACCACCGACACCCTTGACCTTACCGGGAAGCATGAAGTTGGCGAGGTCTGTTGTCATTAGCCATGAACAAGATGGTTACCGGGACGACACGACGTACCTCCATATTGGCTGACCTGCAGAGCACCAAGCATAGTGAGATCAATACGACCAGCGCGGATCATACCAAAACTCTCGTGAGAACCGAAAAGCGAGGCACCAGTGCCCAAAGTAACAGTCTCCTTGCCAGGGTTAATAAGGTCGGGGTCCTCCTCACCAGGCTGGGGGTAGCCACCCAGACCCAGGATACCATTCTCGGCCTGGAGGACAACCTCAACACCCTCGGGGAGATACGAAGGAGCGATTAAAGGCATACCGATACCAAGGTTAACATACATTCCGTCCTTGAACTCCTTGGCGGCACGCTTGACGATACGTTCCCGACGGACAGTAGCGTCACCGGAGCCAGCCTTGAGCATCTCAGCAGGGTCCTTGGCAAAGGTAGCCTTCTCAACCATGGTCTTCTCAGTGCTCTGAACGACCTTGTTGACATAGATACCCTGCAAGTGAACATTTTCCGGATCGATTTCACCAACGTCGACAATGTGTTCCGCTTCGACGATAGTATACTTGGCGTTCTTCGCCATAGCCTCGTTGAAGTTGTTCATCGCCTTGCGGAACTGGCAGTTGCCCAACTTGTCGGCCTTGTGTACTTTGACCAGAGCGTAGTCACCGAAGATGGCTTCTTCCAAAACGTATTCCTTGCCGTTGAAAACACGAGTTTCCTTGGGTTTTGACTTTTCTGCAACAGTTCCGTCCTTGTTATAACGTACGGGGAGTTCACCAGTTTGTATAATCGTTCCATAAGCCGCAGGGGTGTAGAAAGCCGGGACACCGGCAGCACCAGAGGCACACTTCTCTGCAATGCTGCCTTGGGGGGTGAGTTCGAGGGAGAGGTCGCCGCTGAGATACATTTTCTCGAAGACTTTGTTTTCACCGATAAAGGACGCAATCATCTTGCTGATCTGACCAGTTTCAAGCAATTGCCCTGCGCAAGTCAGCTTTTCGTTTCTCCCCCTTCCATCAATTCAATAATGACATACCGAGACCAGCACCGGGCATGCCCGCATTATTCGAAACAACCGTAAGACCTTTGACCTCAGGACGATCACGCACCGCATTGATCAGGGTGTTCGGGACACCAGAAAAACCAAATCCACCAACCAAGAGGGTCGAAGGACCCTTCATGTCCTGGACGGCTTCGTTCGCAGAGGGGCATAATTTATCAATCGCGCGTTTTGATGTTGATACGGAGAAATTCCGCCGCCAAAGCGGGCGGAATGCCGCGACTGCAGGGGACGGTCTCGTCATCCTGCAGTACTATATAAGATGTTATATCAGAAGTAATTGAGATATTGAGAGAAAGAAGAGGGTTTGGAGATTAAATTAAACAAGCAGCATATCGCCATTCGGCTACATCAGATAGGGAAGAGCCGACTAAGTGCTTATCCGGACTGATTATGGGACTGCCCTTTGCCGGATCGGAAGCCGGTAATGTATTGTATTGTAATATAGATGCGAGAATACCTATACATAGTCGAGATTCAGCTTAAGATATCTGGGGCTCAAAAGCTAGCATGGTGAGTATCAGCTGGTTTTCTAGCTCTAGTCCACCTGATATGGCTATTGCATAGATTGTTGTGACATTAGCACATATCATCATTAGTGCATAGCTCTGTATGTATCGTAATACTTTCCGATCGGGAAGCACATCGGCAACAAACATTCGGCTTGCCATCGGGAAGAAGTCGGCATGGAGTAGACTGCAAGAGAGTCCGGAAAATAGAGGGCAGAGAAACATGTTGGAGTTTAACGGGATTTGAATGAGAACAACGCCAATGCTTCTGCGAAATGCTATAGATGCTTGTGTTGTCATTTTAAAAATCTTCATCGTTATCAGATTAGGTGTGGGGTTGATAATCCGGGGATTGAGTAGCGCCATAAACATAGCTGTGTCTGTGTACACAAGCATAACGATAACCATGTATCTTACAAGTAGAAAACACAAGAGCAGTAAAGAAATCCTCGATATTACTCAGTACAATGTATCTCAATATCGGCTCCAGCACCGGTAAAGAGCTCTCACGTGGGGCAGCCTAGTTATATTTAAGCCCCACGCCACTCCGATCCCCCTTCGTCTTCAGCTCTCCTCTCCAGCTGTACACATACCTGCCAGATAGAATGTTAATTAGAGGCGCCAAAGAAGTTCTCAAAAAGACACCACAAGATGTGGTTGTCCTCTCCTCCGTTCGCAGTCCCATCGGGCGCGCCTACAAAGGCGGCTTCAAAGACTCCTATCCCGAAGAGATCTTAATGCCCGTTATGCAAGCCGCCGTCAAGAAAGCCAACATTAACCCCGGCGATGTCAACGATGCCATGATCGGAAATGTCCTGGCTGAGCTGGGTTTCGCTAAGACTGGTCGCATGGCGCTTAACCACGCCGGTTTCCCTAACTCGACTACCTTCCACACCGTTAACCGTCAGTGCTCTAGCAGCTTGCAGGCATTGACGCACGTTGCAAACTCGATTTTGGTTGGACAGGTTGATGTTGGTTTGGCCGGTGGTGTGGAGAGCATGACGCGAAACTACGCGACCCGTGCTATTCCCGTCGATGTCTCGCCACTGCTGAAGGATTCGCCAGTTAAGGATGCTAAGGACTGCATTCTGCCCATGTTGAAGACTTCAGAGAATGTTGCGGCACGGTACAATGTTGGTCGGAAGGAGCAGGATGAGTTTGCGGTGGAGAGTCAGCGACGCGCTAGTAAGGCGCAGAAGTCGGGACGGTTTGCGGATGAGATTGTCCCGATCAATGCACGTCATGTCAACCAGGAGACAAAGGAGGAGACAACTAAGTTGGTCGAGCATGATGAAGGTGTTCGCCATGGCGTGACTTATGAGAAGTTGTCAGGTCTTAAGGGTGTCCTTGAGGGAGGAGCCAGCACTGCTGGTAACTCGTATGTTTCCTGCCATATTTGAACGCTGGATAAGACTAACTAAATGAAAGGTCGCAAATCTCCGACGGTGCCTCGACAACCATCCTCGCCAGCCGCGCATGGGCTGACGCCCACGGTTTGAAGCCCATTGCCCGCTTCGCCGGTACTCAGATGGCCGGCAACAACCCCGATGAGATGGGTATCTCGCCCGTCTTCGCCATCCGCAACCTCTACAAATACTGCGGCATTGAGCAGAGCGATGTCGGTATCTTCGAGCTGAACGAAGCCTTCGCCAGTCAGAGCATCTACTGTGTGCGCGAATTGGGCATCGACATGGCCAAGGTCAACCCCAACGGAGGCGCTATTGCCCTGGGACACCCTATCGGTGCTACTGGTACCAGACAGGTTGCCACTCTGCTGGCGGAGATGCTGAAGCAGGATACTGAGATGGGTATTGTGAGCATGTGTGCCAGGTAAGCACCCTGTCTCAATTGCAATGATGAGAGTGATTTATACTGACTGATCTAGTACCGGAATGGGTGTGGCCTCGTTGTTCATCCGCGAATAAAAGACATAGATCCTTGTACATAGGCATGACTATAATGATACCTGATGCACATAGCACCTACCGGTAGACTGTAGGCCCTATTCACTGTGGATTAGAATTTTATGAAGTATGCTAGTTGCAGATATTCCAACCCGGTAGTAGGGCATCTCCACATCCACATGCCCCACAAGATGTCAAGCCCTATGCCCCATATGGGTTGGATAGAGCCAGGATATAAAGACTGTCATAGCCCATGTCCAACACTCCATCGATTTCCGTATTATATAAGTATCGTTCCAACATGCCTGCCAAACCACAACTTGCGCTGACTACCCCGGAATCCTCTCCCAACACGGGCTTGTACCCTGCCGAAGCATCCTCCAGCCATACTTCACTACACAACTGCGAGTTCTCAATAACGTCCTCGGCTATTATGTCAAAGTTAGTAATCCTACGGTTCTTGCTGGCACACGGTTATAACCGGTATCGTATTTAATTATACAGAATCTTACATTACATACCCGCCGGTTCTTCACAAAAACGCTGTCGATCGTTCCCGACCAAGCTAGCTATGTATCGTAATAACGAGACCTGACCGTTTCTCAATCTGAGCGCTGATCCTCCAACATTTACACGTTCTCCCCTCACCTTCTGTTCTTCACTTCGATTCATTATGACTTTCGCCTTTCTGCTCATCTACTACTTATTTTATTAATGTGCTAATTTTCCGACGATGCTTCCCATGTCGTGATTCAATTCTTTCACACCCCGCGGCGTCATGGTGTTGAAAAAGTGTACCATTTGTGATCGCCGGTTCAAGAAGACGGAGCATTTCAAGCGCCATGAACGGTCGCGTCAGTATTTGCCTAGGCTGCTGAGTTGTGTGATGCTTTTATTTACTGACAGCTTGATTAGATACGAACGAGCGTCCGTACGAGTGCAATGTCTGCCATAAACGGTTTTCGCGGAGGTGCGTCTCGAGTCTCGACTTTCGGTCATTGCGCAAATGTGATCGAACACCGGAGACAGTTCTAACATGTCGGATTTAGTGATGTCCTGAGCCGCCATGCCAAAGGGCATAATCCTCAAAACGCAAATGTACCGGGAAGGAAACCCTCCGCAACTTCTGACCGCCGCCCCTCGACCATTACCGGAACCTCGTCCACCATTGCTCTGGATGATAATGGTCAACAATTACCCCATAGCAAACCGGTGGAAGGTGCAAGTCAGTTTGCGAATGCAGCGGTTACGCCCCAGGGACTACCTCCTCTATCAGCGGCAATAGCCATCCCGCCTTCACCCCTTGACTTTCTAACAGATATCTCGACTCATCAACATGCGCGTACCGAGTCAGACTCCAATCCAATGATGGTGGATAACAGACAAGCTTATATTCCTTGGAATGGGGAAACACCGGCCGGACAGCACACCCACAATGAAGCCATGTTTGGCACCATGCCCAATGATATCATGCAGCTGTGGTTGGAACCACGTGGGGATGCAAGTTCCCAGCATGGCTCATTAGATCTAATGCAGGACCCTAATCCCGGTCTTTTTGAGAATAACTTCTCGCTATATCCCGACCGTCAATACAAACCGTCCGTCGACACCGTCAATTTCGAAGATATCCCCAATGAGCGCTTTGCTAAAGTGCAACGCTTTTGGCTTGCACCATCCAATGCAGGGAGACGGCCGATGAATAGTTTGTGGAGGGACGTGGCTTGCAGCGATCTGGAAAACATATTTACAACGCCTACTGTAAACCTGCTCGATGATCACTCTGATAGACTCCAAGGCTCGCGGTATGGGTTGGATGAGCAGTGCAAACAGCGTCTTCAGGCGGCTTTTGGCCAATTGCCCACTCGGGTGCATCCAAACAATCCTCTCTCGTCAACATCTTTGGATTCTACTCTGCGCTCCCTCCCATGCTTTCCTCCCGCAGAAGTCTTGGACATGGCGCTCGATCTTTACTTCCGCAACTTTCACCCGCTCATGCCGTTCGTTCATATCCCTACATTCTCAGCCAAAAAAACACGACTTCCGCCACTCTATGTAATGTGCCTTATTGGCATGATAATGCTGGACACGAGAGGAACGACAAACTTTGTGATCAAGAATTTCCCCTTCGTCCTTGGGAGAATAACAGCGGAACTGGGAAGATGCTCTAGTGGATTCGAGTCCCCGTTGGAAACGATTTCTACATATGCGACTGCTCTTCTTTTCCTTAATCTTGCTGCAATGACCGGAGAAAAGGAACACCTCGAACAATGCCAGATCCTATACGTCAATCTACTCTCTATAGCACAGAGGGACGGGTTTTTTTCAGCAACCGAGGGCCAGATCTTGGATACGAGTCTGTTTGAGTCGATCGTCGACATGGATACCCGGTGGAAAGCTTGGAGTAAAGTGGAATCCACGAAGCGGTTGATCATGGGGCTGTTGACTCTGGACTCTTGGTATTCTTCATTTTTGAATACGAGTCCCATTGTTGTCCCAGATTCAATCCAGTTCATTCTCCCATGCAATGAAGCGCTTTTCCAGGCATACAACCCGACGCGCTGGATACAGCTAGTTCAAAGTGGAAAACGGATATTGGCGCCGACAGTGATGGCTCCATCAGAGGTTATTAATCTTCCAACATTTGACAGCCCCATTGAAGATTTCAGTATGCATGGCATACTGGCCACAATCCAGCTACGAATTTCAGGCGCTTATCATCGCCTCCTATCCAATCGGGCTAGCTACCCATTTGCACCCTGCCACACATACGCAATGGACGGTCGAGCCAGGTGCTTGCCCTCCCTGCAGCTTCAGGCTGTGCGCAAATACGGCGAAGCACTGGAACAACTAAATCCCAACGCTGCTGTTATGTGGCACAACATGTGCATGATGCTCACCGCAGATATCCAAATATTCCACATGGCTGCAGGCCGTGCAGGTCCAGGCCCAGCCCGCCAGGCACTCGACGATATCGCCGCTTGGTCGCAAACACCAGCAGCCCGGAGAGCATGTTTACATGCAGCACATGTTTACAAAGCGATGATCAATCGCAAAGCATCAGATCATACCACCTTTCATACGGTCTTCTCCCTCTTCTCAGCCGCCCTTGTCCTGGGCTTGTATACATTCATGGTGCCCAATTCGCCCGAGTCATCACACGGAACCACATCAATCGAGTTGCTGGATGACATCGATTGGCAAAAGGTGGGGACGGAGGGGTTCACCAGCTACATGGAACCGCGAGGCAGCTTGGCAGTCTCAGCTACTGATGATCCTGCGGTAAGCTTCATCCAGAACGGGGGCACAGTATACCTTCGCGGGATACCCTTCCAAGGCGGGTATCAGTCCGCTCGACGCATTCTGCTGGACTATGCTGGTCTTTTGAAAGATACGGGGAAGTGGAGCGTGCGAAAGTTTTCGTATGTACTTCATATCATGAGTGACGTTCTTATGGATGTTGAATGAACCAGTTTAGTCGAATTAGGGGAGTTTATGTTCTTGTATATATAGTTCAATGCGTTTCTGGGCAATGCCCTCTTTTATTATGTACGAAGTGTACGATACGAGCATGGTGTATACTATTGCGTTATCGATGATATTTACTCAATTATCAATGTCCAAAACCCAACGCCCATGAAAACAGTCTGTTAAAAACCTATCCAAATCCAAATTATCATAACAGACTCCGATTTTCAACCCTTCTCCCCAAAACCCCCAACTCCTCCTCCGACGCATTAACACTCAACATATACCTCCCATCCTTCTCCAAAAACGTCTGCCCCTGAGGATCCCCCGCAAGAACACACCTCATCAAACCATCATCATGAAATGCCGTCGCATACCAACACGGCTCCTCAGTATCTGCATCATATATGCGCTTATCTCGCCATGAAATCCCATAATTCCTCGCGCCCATGAAATCCGGGTTGATGCTAATGCCGTTACACATGGCGTCGGGGATGTGCAGCACATCGTGTAGCAGTAGGGTGTACGTACTGGGATCCTGGGGACTACGCTCTAGGTCTAGCTTGACGGTTCCGACACCTAGGACGCGGGTGTGGCCGTTGACTTTGCAGGGCGCGCGGCGGTAGGTGATGAATGCGGAGCGATTTTTGGCGTAATGGTTTGTGCCTCCTACCATCATCCAGTCCCAACAGCGTTGGCTAGAGTTGTTGTTGTTATAATGGCTGCCTTTGTTGTTGCCATTACTGGTGCCGTTGCTGTTGCTGCTGCTGGTGCTTCTGTTGTCGTCACTATTGGATCCGTGGGTATGGTTGTCATTGTCGTTGAAATTGTGATTGTTATTTCGGGCCTGGTTTGCTTGTTTCTGGCTGTTGTGTCTCACACGGCGCGATTTGCGCTGTTTCTTGCATTCGCTAAAGCCACGATGGTGGTCGATGTCACCCATGGCAGCTTTATTTAAGAGTAATTAGAAAGATAAGATAGAAGATGAAGTGATGTACTCCGTGAGCGTACTAGTGAAAATTGAAATCGCATATTGGAGGGAAATGAGCGGAATTCGTAATGGAGGCGAGGATATGTCAGATTGTTGACGTGTGTCTCTCCAAATCGGCTGTTTTTTGCTGTGAAGTTTGTACGGTCGTTCCAAGGATGCGAGCAAGTGGATTTCTATTAGGTTTAGCGCCACTCCATGATCGACAAAGCTCAGCGCTGACGCCTCAGGCTACAGTGGTATAGAATTTCGCAAATATCCCGATTTTGTTCATTTTCTAGAAATGCTTATTTATGCTGAAGACGAATACTGTAAAGCAATTATATCGACAGTGAACGCCAAATTAAACAAGTTTCAGAACTAGCATCATAAAAAAAAAGAAACGCAAGTAGCCTCAGCTATCAAAGGTGCAGCTGCAGAGACAGTCGCAGTGGCAAGAAAGGACTCTATCTCTGCGCTTTTCTGAATGATAGACTGCTGCTAGCATGTCTCCAGTTATCGATAGTGCTGATTCCATGGCAGTACCATTCTTTTGTATTCAATCTTAGTTCCTTTTGTGTGACTTATGAATCTCTCAACTATCCAGTTTGCAAAGATATGTTCAACTTTATGTGCGCGGCCTCCCGCTTTGGTACCACAATCCCCTGCGTTGAATAGCTCCATGGCCAATACACTTTGCCATGGGTGCCTTGTATACGCCGCTAAAGGCCTAGTCTTACTCCGATTGCTGCAACCATATACCAACAATTCAAACAAGTCAATTTTGAACGTCCCACATAGGTAATGCTCGGAGGACGAGGTCTTTGCTGTAGTAATAGATTAATCGTATTAGCACACTCACAGTGCAATCTTGTTATGGCAAATGATGCACTTTCCTTCTTGTACACCTGCTTCAGGGTTTGTCCCGGAGTTCGGCCCTCATTTAGGCGCAGGGGAAAGCACCTGCTTTTTATAATGCATTGTGTTTCTTTTTCGTTTTTTCTTTCTTTCTTGCAATCCCTGGGTGCATTATTGCCCTTCTGGGTGTTTTGAATTCAAACATTTGTCGTTAAAATAACGGGTCAGCAACAAGACCCTCTTTAAGGTATCTGAAAGTATACCCGCCTACACTCTGGTTAATTATGCACGCAACTTGTAACATTTGCATAAATTTGGTTCATGGAAATGCGAGGGTCGATAATCTCCTCTCCTTTAGACAGACTATCACCAGACAGCAGACGTCTATAACCCATTCCGCTATCCGGTCAGCCAACAACTGAAACCTGTCATTGCCCAAACTTCTGGCCGCTATCAGTTGCTCTATTCCCGAAATACAGGGAAGCCAACTGTTTTTTCTTGATGAATAAATTTGGGAAAAATAATGAGTGTAGTGGACTGACGGCACTGGTTTTCTGTGTGATGTACTGGATAGAGCTTACAGGGGCCGGAGGTAATTGCTGTGTGTAATTCCGGATACGAGAAGTGAATCTACCTGTCTCTAGGTGATTATAAATTTATTTATGCTGTGTAATGTTGCTGGTTGTTAGTTAGTATGGAGTCATGCCGACGCACAAGTACACCGAGGCAGATCCCATTATAAATTGCTGTGGGCATATAAAGCACATTCTCCAAGACCAGAGTGTAAGTCCTTCAGGCTACGCAGCATTTCCAACTTCACAGTGCCAGCGCCTAGGATAAGTGTTGGGCCGTAGACGGAGGAATTGATTCTACATAGGGCGTGCAGGTAGGTGCTGAATGACGAACGGTTCTTGGCATAATGATTTGTACGCAAGACCATTATCCGGTCCCAGCAGCGGACGTTGTTATCGTTTTTGTTGGCGAGGGCGGGTTATCATTGATGGCGTTCTAATGGTTCACTCTCGCTTTGCTTTGCGGTTCCTTTGATGACGATGTCTCTAATGATTTTTGTGTTCTCTGTAGTCACGGAAGTACTTCCCGATGCTGCCCGTGATGATGTTTCCGCAAAGGTTGAAATTTACACCAGGGTTAGTAGTAGCGGTGGTATAAAGTGCTTCTGGTGGGCTTAATCTCTTCGAACAAGCGAATTTCTGAAACAACAATGTTGAGGTCACCCCACTGAGCAGTGAAATTGCCTCAAGGCGACGAATACGTCAAGTCTTAAGCTAATGTAAGCTGGCGGTCGTCTGAACGGATTGACGGATCTGGTTTAGCGCCACCTCCAACCGATGACCACATCAGGTTACTATCGAATACCATCCACGGCTAGGCAGCTGAATAGGCTGACGAACTCAAGTAAACTAATAGATCGAAAATGTTGGACAGGCACACGGGAGAGTGCTGATAGCGCATGGGTCTGGCCTAGTATTCCGCCATGTTAGGGTCTCGTTAGCCCTGCCTACTAGGTTCGAGCCCCTTCCTCCCAATTTTGCCATTTATTTTTTGATTCCTAGCTTTTCGCGTGGTAAAAGCAAGCTCTGATTTAAGTCTATATTTTTTCTTTTCTCGTGAAATTTGGCAAGTACGAATATTAATGATTATGGTTTTATCCTCTCGCAAGCCTCACAAATTGGAAGGGCAAGATTTTAGCAAAGGGGAAATAAAAGAGCATTTTCGCTGCTATGGGATTGCCCTAATAACTAAGCAGACTGAGGAAGGGCAACCTAACATTATTGATGATCTCATGAAGCGATAGTATCAGAGCTCGTACACAAACAAACATTAGATCAAACCTTGCTCGGCTCAATCACGATCCTCAATGCTTAGCTTTCCGGGCCAATGTCTCCAGCTCCTTTTCCATAGCATTGATACTCAGCATGTAGCCAGTTCCGTCCTCCATATACGTCTCCCCCTGTGTATCACCCGCAAGAACAGCCCTATCCAGACCGAAATATTTCTCCCCATAAAACAACGGCTCCTTGGTATGCGAGTCAAACACTCTTCTATTTCTCACATCAAATATGACAGGCAGCAAGAAAATACTGATTCCATTGCAGACCGCGGAAGGTATATGCAACACGTCCTTCAGGACAAGCGTGTAGGGTCTCGGATCGTCGGGGCCGCGGATCATGTTCAGTTTCACGGCTCCAATGCCCAGGACTTGAATCCGACCGGTGCCTGGAAGAATAGAGGAAGTAATTTGGCCGCGAACGTGACGATAGGTACTGAACGATGAGCGGTTTCTGGCGTAGTGAGTGCTACCACTGACCATCATCCAGTCCCAGCAGCGGCGGGTGTTTGGGGTACTGGTTTTTTTCTTGGTATCCTCGGTGAAGTCCTTGGTGGCATCATTGGTGGCATTCTTGGTCTTCTGAGTTTTATTGCTATGGTCTTGGTAATTGTTGTTGGCCGCGAGGTTGGGAGCAGGGTTGGTAGAGGTGGTCTCATCCTGAAGGGTTGACTCCTGTTCTTTGAGAGCCTGCTGCTTCAAACGAAGATCTTCTTGATGTCTTTTATACCCCTTATAGTCCCGCCAGTATTCGCCAATTTCGCCCATGATAACAACTTGTTTTGTATGGGATGGAATTGATGGGCTAAAGTGCAAAAAGACGACAAGAGAAGAAAGAAATTTAGGTTGAATCTGATAAAGTAGGCTAGCTGGTTCTAAGAAGCCAATGCGTCAGAGGAGAGGAAGAGCGGATAGTTGTCAAGCAGTCACGTGTCTTTTCAGTAAATATATTTGCTGCTGCGTAGAAGTCGCTCCAGAAATGATGGTTGTTTGTAGATTGACCGATTGGGCTTAGCGCCACTTCCATTAGATACCAGTACCTCTATTGTATAAACATCTCCCGACCCCACACGAAGCATAAATTTTCAACATGCCATATCTAGCCCCCTCTTTTAGAGATGGTTCTGCCCGCAGATTTGCAGCGAGGGCGGCACGATAGCTGTTGGGGGGGGGGGGGGGGGGGGGGGGTTTGGAGGTAAAAAGAAATATAAATCAATAAGCATTGATACAGTTAATTGTTATCAATGCATCGATCATTCTTCCACAAACCAACAGTGTCGATGCTCGAGCATCAAGAAGCCAAACCACAAGTAGGACAGATTCAGTTCACTAACAGCCTCGGGTTTCCAGCCTGTCATCTATTCTGCTTTTGAGCAGATAGAAGCTGATCCCATTGCACGATGCTGAAGGTATATGTAGCACATTATCTAAGACCAGCATATATATCCTCGGATCGCCAGGCCCACGGACCAGATTTAGTTTCAAGATGCCGATTCCCAGCATGTGCTTGCGGAAGGCCTTGGACTCGTCGTCTCGCTGTAGGAATGTAAAACCGATCTGACATAGAGCACGATGGTAGGTGCTGAATGAGGATCAATTTTTGACATAGTGGACTGTACCATTGACCATCATCTTGTCCCAACAGCGGGCTCTTTGGGAATTGAATTTCTCAGTCATCACTTTGCTCTCATTCCTCCGGAAGTATTCCCCTTGCGGATTCCCTGCAAGGATGGCCCGATATAGTCCAACGTGGCAATCTCAGTAAGAAATCGGCTCCTGTATAATGAATATGAGATTAGAGGATGATAAAGGGAGTGAGAAAGTATAGTCGATCGAAAAATGTGGCTTAGCGTGGTGCCTCCTCCCGAGTAATACTTTTGCCCAAGGCTGTCTGGTTATAACTATGTTCATTTTCAAAGAAATTGAATATGTATCAACCCCAAATTTCTATATCTAACATTTAAAGCAATCGTTGCAGCTCTCTGAAATTAAAAATGGACCAAGTAGTAATGGCTCTCCCAAACAGGACTATCTGGATTTGTGCATTGGCTACGGAATACCACCCATGTCTTTGAATATAAATCCATTAAAGTACTGCCCTAGTAACTATTCGTGAACTCCACGTGACGCTGCCATGTTGCACATATCAATACTGTTGATGGATAATTATTCAAAGAATACACAGACCGGATAACATGTTCGATTTTATCTCACCTCGTCTCACCCCGGGATATATTTGTAGACCCTGCTTCTAAAGTCTCCAATCCAGCCCGCCGGTGTAGCATCGTCATATCTTTGTCTGAAACAAAAACACATGGCTAAAAGTCCCTTTTAACACGTTTAACATCCCGTATAGTCCTCCCGCCAGGAAAGCCTGATAGAGTCCGCAGTAGTGGTGAGCATAAAACAATAGTTCTCCTGTTGTTGAATTGAACACCTCGGTCAACTCAAAATAAATAAACGCGAAGTTATGCGCCTTCACGACCGAAGGGGTGATGATAATACCATTATAGAGCCCCGTGGGAATATGTAGGACATCTTTCAAGACAAGTGTGTAGGACCTAGGGTCGTTAGGGCTGCGGACCAATTCGAGCGTCACGGTTCCAATTCTAGGGACAGTCAATGGAACAAATCCAGAGCTGACCTGAGTGCCGGTAACATGATAGGTGTCGAAGGTGGAGTGGTCTCAGGCATAATGGTGCGCTTTACTGGGCATTATCTAGTCTGAGCTGGCCAGAGGGTTGCTGTTGGTAGCGCCATCACTGTGGTTGCCATTGCCATTGGTAGCGGTACTGTTGTCATCGATGCTGTGAGGTTCCATAGCAACTGGTAGTAACCTTTCTTGTTCTGGTCTGATTAAAACTGAGATTATATTAACTGTAAGTGGCGGTATTGAAAAGGTTGGTACTTACCACTATTTCACCAGAAGCACGACAAGCTTCCTTTTTATTATCATTCTTCTCTCTCTGTAGTCACAGAAAAGCTCTTGATCTCAGACTCACAGTTGTGGATTCTTAACGTAAAACGAGAAAGACTGATCAGCAAGATAGAAGCCATGAAAGTAGGCCAGAGTATAGACCTCAAGTCCTTTAGGAGAACGATTTTGAGCTTTTAGTTGATAAAATAGCCTGGAAGCTGCCTCATTGGTAGTAAAAACTTACTGTATTGATGGATGCTTCCTACAGCCCAATTGATAGGGTTTTTAACCCTGCCAAGCGGTAAACGAAAAGAGACGATAATGAAGATAGGTTCAATTAATCTAATTGAAGGGGCGAGAAAAGAGATGAAAGGAGGATGGAATCGAGGGGAATATTTGTTGCGCTTATAGAAGACTCTGCTAAGGCAGGTACCCGTCGTTCACAAACTAGCATGCCATTCCAATGATCACAATTTATGGTATTTGGAATAGTCACTTATTAAAAGTCCCTGGAAAAACCTGTGCTGTTAGACAGATTTTATTTACAAAGTAGCAATAGGATATATACAGCCAAGAAGCCACCATCTATCTATACAGAAGACCATCGACCATCTTTCCAATAGCAAGAGAGCTCGTCAATCCCGGACTCTCAATTCCCAGCAAGTTTATAAACCCAGGGAAGCCCTCTTCCTCCTGAATAATGAAGTCGTAAAAGCCCTTTCCTGTATTCACCGCGCCGCCGCGACCCAGTTTAGGCCGAATCCCGCAGTAATCTAGATCAATCGCTTCCGGGTTGACGCGAGGAAGATAGGACAGGATCTCAGATAATGCCTGCTGGAGTCGTGCTGGACTAGGTCTCAAATCGGTCGGATTGTCCACCCATTCGACATCAGGGCCAAAGCGAATGCGACCTCCCATGTCTAATGTAAGATGGGTGCCCAAACCGCCAGTGCCAGGCAAAGTAGCCGGATAAACTAGGACAGACGTCTTTGGTTGTGAGGCAGAGTAGGAGAAATACGTCCCCTTAGCATAGTAGGGAATCCGGTGTCGTTCCTCCGGCAAAATCATATTGTTAATCCGGCACGCAGAGTTTCCCGCACTGTTCACCAACGTCTCCGCTGTGATAGATGTCTCCTCCCCATCCGGCGACACAGCCGTAATCTTGTACCCATCCTGACCACCATTTAACGCTTCGATCCCAGTCACACTCGTCAGGAACGCGCAGTCACCTCCCCGGTCCTCGATGTCCCCTTGCAAGAAGGTCATCAGTGAGTGACTGTCGACGATTCCCGTTGTCGGGCTTTCGACAATACCTGCCTCTGCGCGGACCTCTGGTTCTCGTCTCTGCGCTTCTTCGCGGCCCACGATTCGTGTCGGGACGCCAATGGTCTGCGCATGTTCGTGAACGCGGAGGGAGGCTTCCCACTGTTCGTCGGTTTGCGCGACGATCCATTTTTTAGTGTTGCTGTGTGGGATGCCGCGTTTCGCGCAAAGGTCGTACATCATCTGTTTCCCTTCAATGCATAGCTTGGTCTTGAGGGAGTCGGCTCCGTAGTACAAGCCGGCGTGGATGACCTGCCAAAAACCCAACTTAGTATGTGTTTACGTTTTTTATATAAGTCGTTCAAAGAAAGGGAGAACTGACCTCCGAATTCCGACTGCTCGTCTCCGTCCCAGGCGCATCATGTCGCTCCAGTAAAATAGTCGACGACCCTTCTCTCGCGGCCAACTGGCGCGCGACTGCGAGACCTACAACACCTGCCCCAATAACCTTTCAAGTATAAGCGCATGTTTGCATGCGATGTTGGGGAATCAAATTTGACTGTATCCGTTGGGAAACGATAAGAAGAGGGGAGATAGGTACCGCATGAGTGACGTCCGCAGCGGCCGCTCTTGTGCTGGAAAAACAGCGGCGCGAAGAGAGCGACCGGGGAACTGAAAGACAGGCACGAGTCGCCATTCTTAGAGGATGTAAGTTCTTTTGCACAAGATCCGTGGTTATGAGGAATCTTGAAAAAAACTTCATTTGTACGGAAAAACGCAGTAGATGTTATTGCTCCCCGCAATGGCGACATCGGGGACCCATTGATAAGGCGGCGCTCCGCCAGATAACTACTTTCTACTCCGTACCAGGGGCGCAATTGGGATAAAACTGTATGGAAAATTCGCTGTTTTTGCAAATGTAGTTATATGATGATTGGACACTGCCATCCCGCTTCAACGCCTTGTGCCTTGTGCGGGGGTACGGGATCGATATTTACAACAATACCAGTATTATCGCTAAATATAGAAATCTATCAATGAATGTAAGCCGATAGCTAAAGACAAAATCGGATGTCTTGGAAGAAGAAAGTCAGGGTATACGCTCTAACCGCGCTTCCCAGAATTCTTGAGCATCTGCTCCAAATGCTAATAGGGTCAACACCGAAACGGACGAAGATCGATGGGCAAAGACTGCTTACCTGTTTCTGCTCAGCCGCTAGTTTGCCTTGGGTATCCTGTGTCATTAGTTAGCATCTTAAAGAGAACCAGGGCTAATTGCTGCAACACATACACTAATAATGGTTAGAATCAAAGAATAATTGTTATAAAGGAACCGCTCTCTTCGTTTCGTGTCTCCGCCAGTCCGGCTCAACTTCGCAAGAAGCGAATCGAACTCAGCAGTCAGACGCCTCAGACTGTTGGACACCGGCTCATCATCCCCAGCATCGCTGCTGAGCACCAAAATCCCATGCACCAGCTGGCCAAATCGCTGTGTAAGAAAATGAGGCGCTGTTGAGCGGCTCAAGTCATCGCCACCTGCGAGGGAGAGGGCCGACACGGCACTTCGACCCGTGTTCGCCGCCACTCGTTTGAGAGATTCACAGTGAGCATCCATAATTACCTGGAGGCGTGGCCACAGCTGCATGTTGATGCCGTTGATATATGAATCGGAAACGGGGACTTTGCGCCGCTGCAATTCAAAAGCCGCATGTTGGTTGAGGCGGACACACAACAGAACGCCCAACGAATCTGTAGTCTGTTCGATTAATTGTTTTGTCATGCCGTAGCCAAGGGCGAAAACAGGTTCAAAGATCTCCATGGCCTTGCGGGTAATTTGGTGGAAAGTCAATGCGGAGAACATCTCGGCCATGAACGAGTACTCAGCAGAAACGTTGTCCAAGATGGCAAGGTTGAAGTTGCGGAAAGGAACCTCTATCCCATGGAAAGCATAATCCTCCTCAGCCACATAGGAGGAAATGGCCATGGGGTTGCCGTTCCGGAGAATGTCAACCCTCCGTCCTAAAGAAAACGGGTCGTGTGCCGCAGATCCAGCTCGGCCACCAGTAATGATATTTCCTGTCCTTTGCGCTGAGGGGTCTCCTCCAAGAACATCGTTTCGATCGCTAGGGTAAATCTTAATCTTCTCGAGTGCTAGAAGGTAACGGTTGAAATGCGACGAGTAATACCACCGCATCGTGTTGGTGTACGCCTGCGTGAGCTCACCTGCGAGTGTCGGGTGAGCTCTTGATAAATAGCTGTATAGGTCCTTAAACCTAACCAGACGCTGTTGCTGGATTAATTGAGCATTGATATTAGGTGACCGCAACGCCCGGATCTGGGAAACAAGGTAGTCTCGGATTCTCTCGACTGCCTGCAAGACATGAGTATTAGTTATTATCATGAATAGAGCAGAAAAAAAATTACCTTGCTCTTGAGATCGCTGAGAAGCGGACGAACATCATCGATGGATTTGGTGCTGCTGGAGCTGGATGCTTTTGCCTCTATACTTGCGGCTCGAGTCTCAATCTCGTTGAGAGCCTTGACCCAGTTGTCATCGATTGGACCTTCTGCAATTAGTCGAACCGCTTTTGGTGAAATACTGATTTCCTCTACAGCGGGCCCCATAAGCTGTTCTACGTTCCGCCTATTTGACAGCATGGCATTCAGCTGTATGGATCGAGTCTGGAGGGTTTCGATTTCCGCAGAGACACTCCCTAATTCGCTCTGGAAATCGCTCAGATACGTTTCCACCGACTTTGATACATCGTCGCAGCCAGTGATCGCTGAGTGTAGTTCCTGAAACTTGTCCCTTTCCTCCTCGAATTGCTCGATCGTCTGAGCCCCAGCATCGGTGTTTTGGATCCTCCTCGGTTGGCGTTCGTCCTCTTTTGCGACAAATTCCTCAAGGCTAAGTTCCCCAAAGTCAATTGTCTCTGCCAGCTGTGACGGCTTAGCCTCCGGGTCCAATGCCGTCGCCTTATCAGGGCTCTCCCCTTTTCGTTTGCTGAGGATACCGTTCAGGACTTCGAGCGGATCAATAACATCGGAGGGACACGTTTTGGTCGCATTCAATCGTCCGTTTGCATTACGCGCCGTTGCAGGAAGGGATGTATTCGAATCATTCGGGGTCAACAACACTGATAAGGACGAGCCATGCCGATTCGAACCCGGTCGGTTGTTCTGCGGTACCGGAGACAGGTGAGAGGGCCTTCGAGGAATAGGAGAACTGCCGCGACTATCGAACCCAGGTCCAGAGGGAGTCGAATTGCCTGAGATGCGGTCGAGCCACATAATGGAAGCAAGGCCAGTACGGGGAAGCGTGCAGGTACCGGACAGATTTCCCCGGTCTCATTTGAGACGCAATTGACCGATCGTACTACCCCGTGTCCGCAGAAATGTGGACACTTTCATTGGAGGGGGTTATAATAGCAGCTATGCAGCGAATCAGCACGCGAAACAGCAAGACAATCAACACAAGCACATAGAGCTTTCTACTACTGTACAATAACTGTACGGCCATTCGTCACGGGACTAGAATATACGGATCATCAATTTCCCGACGCTATGCCATATCAGGCTAGCAGGCCAAAAAAACCCCGCCACAACAAAAACCGCCTAGTCGATTTGTCGATTTTTTTCCCTTTAATTTTTAACCTCCTCCGCTCTCTTTTTGATATCCCAAGTCACTGCCATCTTTCTTCTTCCTTTTTATAACCTTCTTTAAATCTACAAATACCAACCTTCACAATGTCTGACGAGGTATGTACTTGACCTGGAATTCTGGTTTCCTTGGTGGAATTTCTTTCCCTGTGCTCTCGTTAGAGCCCCGCATCATCTTCCCCTCCTATTCTTGGCCCTTCTGAGCCTGGGAAGATTTTTGTACACACATAGAGAGAGAGGGGGGGCATCAGAGGAAATGCCTTCTCTCTCAATATCGTGGGATGGACGAGAATTGGAAGAGCATTGTATCGATTCAGAATTTCAGAAAACTGATATGTATGGTTATAGCACGAGACCTTCGAGTCCGCCGACGCTGGCGCGTCGACCACCTTCCCCATGCAGTGCTCTGCTCTGCGTAAGAACGGTCACGTTGTCATCAAGAACCGTCCCTGCAAGATTGTCGAAATGTCCACCTCCAAGACTGGCAAGCACGGTCACGCCAAGGTCCACTTGGTCGCCCTCGACATCTTCACTGGCAAGAAGCTCGAAGATCTGTCTCCCTCTACCCACAACATGGACGTTCCCAAGGTCTCCCGCAAGGAATACCAGCTCGTGAGTTATCCCGGTAGAAAGAGTCATCCAACTTTGCAGCTTACTAATGACTCATGTAGCTCGACATCACCGACGACGGTTTCCTCTCTCTTATGAAGGATGACGGTGACACCAAGGACGACGTCAAGCTCCCTGAGGGTGAGCTTGGTGGCAGGATCGAGAAGTTGTTCCGTGAGGAGGAGAAGGACCTCAGTAAGTAACTTGACTTTTCGCCTCTTCGGCTCAGTATCTGACCCGGATTCTTTCTTCAGACGTCACCATCTTGACTTCCATGGGTGAGGAGTGCTGCATGGACGCCAAGGAGGCTCCTAAGATTTAAACTTCCCTACGATTTCTTACGGATCTATTCGTTTGTCGAACTTTGTCTTCCAATGGACTTTCGTCAAGTTATGTCCTCAAGTTTGTGGATTACGACCCTTTTGGGCAGTCAGCGGCATGTCTGTTGCGTAAATCGTATCCTATAATAATAGCCTTGGATGTGCATTGAAGCGACAAAGGATTAAAAAAGAGTTGCTTTTTTCTGTTGGCAGCATCAGCGTGCGTTGTCAGAGGAATAGTTCTGAGTTCACGAGTTTTTGACGAACAATAAAATCATTCAACGAACTCCCCAAGTTCAATATCTGTAGATATATACTTCGTATACCCCAGACCCCGTAGAATGGTCGAGGTTGAGCAATCGCGCGGTTATGATTGGCTTAAACGAGTATAAAGTATTTATAGAAGGCTTATCTATACACGTACTCTTAAAAGATTTTTTTTTAATTCCTTCCCTATTTTAACCTTCCTCTGTTTCTGTGGCAAAGGGCCATACACCGGTTCAGGCGTATAGGAAAAAATTCTTTCCGGACGCCAACCTATCACAGACTGCATAGTACTCACCACCACATACTGGATGTCTAATATCCAGATATCATGACCCACTGTGCCCTAAATGGAATACACTATCACTCGAGGGGTCTGTGGGCAGGAAGGGTGCCGTGAGAGACGATATTATCTCGACAACGGGCTTTGGTTCTGCCGGCGGGGTCACCAGCAAGAGGTACATCCATATCAGATCTTAGTTCTGACGACTGCCATCGAAAATAATTGAATGCTGATTGACTTGGCTTTATGTAGGGTCGACAAGTCGAAGAAGATCCGGAAGATTATGGGACGCAGGGTAGGGCGCACCGCGTGAAGAAAGATATCGTTGAGAAGGGCCAGAAGAGTTCGTCAAGTATCTTGTTTTATTTTGATCAGCAATGAATTAATTTATGAATAGCATACCGGGGCCAGCGGGCATATAGTCTCTTTTTGCAAATATACCAGTTGATCCTGTGGAAGCAATGCCATGCCTTAGTTCACGACCGGGGCTTTCCTGCTGAGTTCGAGGTATGTCACCAAGAATACATCCGAGTAAAATGATCAAAAGTCAAAACTAATAAGCTTGCAGAATGTCATTCGCGACCTATGGGCTCTCCGTTTAGAAGGGTTTTCTAGCAAAATCAACAGTAATATGTCCGAGACGGAGACCGAAGAACCGGAAGTCTTCAGTTCGCAAGCCGCAGATACTGAGGATGAATCTGATAAGGCTTTCAAACCCAATGGGAATCGCGTTCAATGGCCTCGATTGGTTGACTCCATTGCTCTTTGTTACATGGGGGCTCTCTTGATGAGGTTGCCTATTGGCATAGCCGACTTCCACAGGTAAAACCTTGCTTGAATCTGTGGATGGACTACTTTCTGACAAAATCTTAGGATGGTGATGCAGGGAGACGTTCCATATTTTAGGATAATCAAGACCATTCCACGGGAAATGCGAGACAAGCTTCCGCAGGAGTACTTATCGCTCCTCGAGACCACGGTATGATCCCATGGTACTGAGATATCCCATGAAGGATGTTTTCTCTGACAATATAAAGAGATTACCAAAAGCAGAGCATTTCCACAGGGCTGCGTTGGAATTGATTCTATTCTATCACCGTCGATCCAGCATGCATTTCCCACCTCTGAACGCTCCACTTCTACTCTTTCGACTTATCAAAAGACTTACTCTTCCAAGTACGTCTCATTACTTTTAACTTTTTTTTTTTACTGCTAATGCGACAACAGTCGATATATACCCCGCTGTAAAGCAGCTACAGAAACTCGTTGGGTTCACCTTCAGTTACCCAACAACTATCGCCGGCAAAAGACGGTCTCTTCACCTCCCTGAGGTGCAAATGATGACCCTCATTGTCATTAGTACCAAGCTTCTTTTCCCATTCGATTATGTGAAACGATACCCTGAATCAGCTAGAGAACCGAGCACTCAGACGATTGATTGGCAGCTCTGGGCGCAGGTTCAAAGACACTTTGATAATCGGGAGATATCTAGTGGCAGAATTGGGAAAGGTAATGAGGTCCTGGTTAACGAGAAAGATGTGTTCAGTATGACACCGGATCAGTTGGATGAGTACCTAAATTGGTACGAGAATAGTTGGCTGGATGGCAGCAAAGGTAAGCTCATCAGCAATTCTGTGTCCTCAGTCTCGACTAACTCTGGCCTTGGATAGGAACCAATACGTTGGCAGATTTGTTTCCGCTCGGCCCGACGGGCGTGGAAAGCCAGCCCACTGAACCGCCGTCAGAAGCAGACGATGAAGCGTCGTTGGACTCAATGCTAGAAACTGTGACGCGCCAGTTGAAGAGCATGAAGGTTGTCGCAGACCCGGGAAGCGAAGTTCTGCGCCCGGGTTCATTATACCCTCGTTATCGACTGGACACTGACCTACCCGAAACGGTGAGGCCTTTCTACGAAACGGCAGCAAAGGTGGTCGGAATCCCCCTGTCAACTCTTGTCAAGACCGTATTCCAGGCAGAAATTAGGATGGGCCATTGGCAGGAGGACCGGAGACGTATGGAATATTATGGGGAAGTAATGAACATGGAATTCCCGGGGGATGCTGTTGTAGACGACATAGAAGAAGCAGGATATATTGACGAATAGATATGAATAGAGCACCAAGAGTTTTCACCAAAGGTACTCATCTTTAGCGATTCCATGTCAGGAACATCGAACCAAAACCTTATCGATCACCATCAACGCCATGCATCATGTTGAAGATAAAGACACGGAGTATGGAAACTGTGGAGAAGCCCAAAATGGCACTTGCGTCGGGGCGGTATCAAAACGGAAGCGGCATAGGGCTTAGGGTATCACCAAGTCGGTCCACCCTTGCTAAGCGAGAATTCCCTCAAATTACCAGTGCCTCTACGACGCCCGACCTTCCAGCGATCGTCAGCCAGCAACAACGAAAAATCGCAACCAGTACGTATAATGAAGTGCCTTTTTACGGTTCCCGTTTGTTATAGAGAGAGATGAACTGACTATCTGTTTTTCCCGGATTTTACAGTGCAGATGTAGGTTATTTTCTACCCCCCTTCCAAGCCCATCGAAACCGGTCCGCTCGGCAATAAGAATCGAACCGAACGAAAAGATGCCATGGATAAAATTCGAAACGGAAGGAAGGACAGTGTCACTGACATGATTTCTGAATCGCAGTTTCGTCAAGACCCTGACGGGTAAGACCATCACTCTCGACGTCGAGTCGAGCGACACCATCGACAACGTCAAGGCCAAGATCCAGGACAAGGAGGGTATCCCCCCGGACCAACAGCGCCTGATCTTCGCTGGTAAGCAGCTTGAGGATGGCCGCACCCTGAGCGACTACAACATCCAGAAGGTACGGATTTCCCTTGAACAATGCGGATATACGGGATATAAATGCGCGATTTCGCCACGACTCGAATTCATCGGAACGGTCGCGTTTTGTGAAAGAAGAGATAGGATATATTTGACTTTGATGGAATCGATTGGCTGACGCATGCTTTTTGCGAATTTATAGGAGTCCACCCTTCACCTTGTCCTCCGTCTCCGTGGTGGTATCATCGAACCCTCCCTCAAGGCTCTCGCCTCCAAGTACAACTGCGAAAAGTCCATCTGCCGCAAGTGCTACGTACGTTTCCACCTTCCGACCATCTGAACGACTTTCGGATCCCCGGAATTTTCATATCTTGAAATTGGTTGCTGACTTGTCCAACTACTAGGCCCGTCTCCCCCCTCGTGCTACCAACTGCCGTAAGAAGAAGTGCGGTCACACTAACCAGCTCCGCCCCAAGAAGAAGCTCAAGTAAACGATTCGTTGTTGTTACGGTTTTTCTGCGTTGCTGGGAATGTTGCCTGGTGGCCATGTATTCATTGCAACCTGGGAGAATAAAAAAGGCGTTGATATGATGAAATGTTATAGCCCAAGTCAAATACTTATTACTTGACTTCTCCTCGCAACGTTTTGCAATTGAATACATTGTAAAAAAAAAAAAAAAAAAAACTTCATTGCGCTCTTCATTTTCTTCCTAAGATAGGTACAGGTACACTATGAAACCAGCAAACATGATGAACAACTTGCTACCTGAGCAAGAAGTCAATGGACGCAAAAAAAAAAAAAAAAAAAATCCAGAAACCATTGGAACTGTGACAGTGACATCCTCCGCTGGTACCTTACATCATAAACATCCGCTTCTTATCGTCATCATGGTCATCATCATGCTGCTTGTTCTTCTTGGAGACGGGGCTTCCATGGCTGCGATTTAAATAGTCATTAGCTTCTGTACTCCAACAGGCAGGAAGCGTTAGGAAACCCACGCAAAGAAGAGGATCTTTATGGCAATCGCCAGACCCGCATGTAGCAGAATAACCAAAATCAGCAGAGCCCTGCTCGCCTTGGCATCTGTAGCGCTCAGGACGGGCCATAAGTTGCGCAGCAAGAAGAACACCGTCCAACCGAACCCAACACCAACAAGAGCCCAATTCAACGCCGTCAACGGACTCCAACTGACCAGCGCGACAGCAATCCAAATCAAATTCGAGTATCCATACAAAGCCCAACACTCAATCAGATCCGCAGTGGAGCTACCGAACCAGCGTAGAGCCCCCCACAGCGCAATAGGCACAACACCCGTATACCCATAGATCAAACCGGCCGCGCCCGAAAGAAGCGTAAAATCGTACTCGAAATGCTGGTCATCGTTATTCGAAAGCCATTGAGAGATCGTACCCGTTAGGAACAGAATCACAACCACTGTTGTAGCGATCCAGAACGGTCCATACAGGTCTGCGTTGCCTTCAAGGACGTCAAGAAAGTTGGTGCGCGGGTAGACTGCGGCGACGCAGCGGCGTAGGACCTCGTTCGTGTCAACGTCAAAGAATTGCGCGTAGTAGTGAAGTGACCACCAGCGGTGCTTGGAGGCGCTACCACCGGGGGACCTGTCGCGGCCGTGCGAGTGCGAGGGGCCTGCTCCGCCGAGGAATGGTGCAGTGTCTTGTTGGGCTTTTGCGTTACGTTGGTCGTTTTCGAAGTCTGTTCACGGGGGGAGGTGGGTTTTTTTTAGTTCTGTTCTTGAGTGCGATCGAGGGAATAGTGACGTACTGGATGGATGGAATTCAAGGTCATCTTGGAGATCTGTATGCCCGAGGTCGCCCTATTGGATATAAATCTGGTATCAGAGATTATTCGTTCAAGAACGAACAATGCAGTTTGACTTACCTCTGCATCCACATCTACAACGACATCATATCCCCGATTCGCCATGTTGGCTGTTTTTTCTTGGATGTTAATGTAGCGACAAAGCGATTGATAGTATGGGAGGGGAGGGCTGTGGTACGGGGAAGATGTAAGAGTACACATCAGCGCGTGCCGTTATCAGCCACACCCACCAGCCACAATGTGGAGACTATCATACCGGATGCGGAAATTTGAGTTCTAACGGCTTCACATAGTCGTTCATGAGTTTGATGTTTATTTGATCTATAGAATGCCCGGATTCAGAGCAATTAGTAAACACTTTTATTATGTTGCTATCTTATCACGCCTATATGTTACATGGTCCCGCTGTATAAAACGGACAGTCCGGCCATCTTGACATGTTTTAGTTCGATAAGAGAAATTAAGTGGGCTATTTTAGAAGAAGCGATCCTCAAAAGCCGCCTTGAAGTTGTCCATGTATGACCAGATCGATGCGTCAAATCCTTTCTTCCGTATCCAAATAGACACAGCACCAACGAAGACGGCGACGGCAACAGAGCCAATGGCCTTTCTGTGTGTCCACAAGAGCCCAAGTGCTTTCTTTTTCAGTTCATCGTTACGAAGTTGCCGCGTTTGCTGACCAAATAGCTTTACCGCATTCTCTGCTTTCTGCTTCCGGAAAGGATTTCGAGAGCTCTTCAGCACACTGCATGCCGGAATTTGCTTCCAGACTCCAAAAGGCAGTGACTCGGGTGGATAGTCGTTGAAGAGCTGCACAGCACTCTGTACCAAATCGTCAAGGTCTAATGGACTTGGAAGTTTGGAAAGAGTGAAATGCATCATCTCCGGCTCATCCACCGGAATATCCAGCAGTTCCTTTTTGCGGGAGAGGATAATCGCTGCGAAAAGGTAGGTCGGGACGACAGGTTCATGTGCGAGGAGGAAGTCGAAGAGACGGGCGATATCGCCGTACTCTTGGATATCGTGCGCATATAACGTAAGCATAGCTGCGAGGGCGAAGAATGGTCTGACGTCCGAAAGATGCTGTCGCAAGCCTGGGTCCGCTCGTTCAATGATCGCTGGAATAATCTGCAGGTGTTTCAAAGACGGATTGAGCGATGGAAGCATGTAATCTCGTATCCGAAAGAGAGAGATTTGGGTAACTGCTGGTACTGCTTGCTTTTCTCCCAGTACTAGAAGCAAGACTTGTACAATGTCATGATATCCCTGAAAATAGCAAAGATATGGATAGTTCCGTAGCACGTTTGTGATCACATTTGATAGTTCGTCTTTCTTTTTGGACAATTCTTCATTGGTGCCTAAACTTCCGGTTAGTCTGTCATATCTGAAACCTTGATACCAAATACTTTAACACTAACCGCTAGGGTAATAGACAAATGACCTGTGCACGTCCAGTTGAACCTGGTCTTCATCTGCATGTCGTGGCGATTCGTTCCAATCCTTATCACCATCTCGTTTGTCTTGCTGGCATCGTAAAAGAATTGGCCCTGAGACATGTTACCATCTTTTACTTCGTCGCACCATAGTGACAGGAGCCAACTTACATGCTAACTGACGCAGGTCATCCCGGAGGAAGCCACCTTCTGATTTCGCATGTGAAACCAATGCGTCTAGGTCCCCCAAGTCGCATGCTCTCCGGATGGCATCTGCCTTCTCGGCCAGGTGACATTTGTCTTGCTCCTTCTGTAATATTACAGGTTCTTCGTCCTGCGCGTCAATAAGGTGCTTTGATTCTTCATGGATAATGGCCTTTTCTGTACCGTTGTCATTCTCATGGGCTGCTGTAGATAGATCCATTGCTGCCACAAGTTGATATAATATCAAATATTGAGCGCCAGAAGTTAAATTTCTGGCCTGTTTTGTGGTGACAACTGTCTTTTTAAGGCTCGTTCCTCATTCATGCATTGGACAGATAGTATATGGAGCAGCCTCCACGGTATGGAATATTCGACAAAGGATTTTTCCCCTTCCTCTCTTTCAACCTGTGCACAGGAAAAAAGGCTCCCAGAATCCTAAGACAATAATTTGTAATGTCTCAACAGTCTGTTGTGTGACTTTCTGATTTGTTATCTGGCAAAGGCGAGGTTGATGGAAGTTCTTGGCCACTTCATCGCCGAAACGGGGTTACTTTATGCCTCAGGCCAGAACTGCCCCGTGATTGCTACGAACGCCGACCGCCCAACAAACAAGTCAATTCGCACGTTTCGGCTTCAGCTCAGCTTTCCCTCGAGGCAAAAAGAAAGAGATAGTATTGGAGAGAACGGTTTCTACATTCAAGTGCTTGACGGTTAGTTGGACATACACATCCGGGTTGTAATTGCACAACAGAAACGACCGTTGCAAGACCATCCGTTAAAGCTGCCTGAATACAGAGGCGCATATACAAAATTGAAGCTCGACGTTTCTAGGGCTTGTTCCGTTTTCAAGACTTGTCATCGAAGTCACCATTTCCTATTTTGAGCAGCATTGGGAACGGCCCCGAAACCGTGTTATTGAACATTGGCGTCTGGCATATACATCCCACCTACCAGTTCAAGGCCTAAGTCTAGCAGTGTTGCTAGTCGTTCTTTACTAAGGTTAGAGGTCTATAGATTGAAGCTTCGCAGCTCACAGAGCATAATCTAACATTGGCTATAGGCACTTCTCTCTCCTGCGCTAAGCGTCTATATTGCATTCTCGTGACCTGGAAGTGGGGTTGGAATAAGCCCAGCGACTCTAAAGTGCCCTTTCGCCTTTGCTGAACCTTAACGTGACAATTGGCTTATTAGCAGCGTCATCCATGGAAGAATCGTGTTCATACCGCCCTAACCATGATTAAAAAGAGCTTCTCGGTTTTACTTTCGCTATAGATTTTCCTTTTCTTCTCGTCATTGTTGCTATTCGTGGGTGAACATTGATGAACCGCTCTGATTTTATCATCTCTTCATTTTGGACAATCAGCATCACATTATTGGCCGTGAAAAGATCAGCTCCTTTTTTTTTTTTTTTTTTTTTTTCCTCTTTTCACTTGATAGGACACCATGACATCCCACCAAGATCCAGATATCCCTATGGCCAATGCCCCAGATGAGATTAGGGAGTTCGTTAGACAACGAGAGTCTGAAATGGGGCAGTTGTCCATTCCCTCTAAGCCAAGGGTTGGATTGCTTTCACATACGGTAGTGCCTAGTCCAACCATTCAATGGATCCTACCTGCACACCTGCGGAGTCAGCGACACAACGATGTGGTCTTCGTCGGTGATCGTCACATACAGATTCGAGAGGCCGTATCAGGTATCCATTTGGAGGATGTCACCTCGAAATCTGACTTTGATGCCCAAATCATGGCCGCGAAGGTGATTAACGTGGGCACGGAACTGCCATGGGAAACTCAGATGAAACAGGGTGCTGGTCATTTAGCCACGAACAAGCCTCAGGATGATTTGCCTCCCCAGGTTTTGGTCCTGAGCCTTGCCTCGAGAGAGCTTGTTTTTCTTTATTATTCGATGGCTGGCGAGGGCCAATTTGTCTGTTATCGACGGCCTCTGCCCAACGATGTCAACTTGTTCGAGCAGTTTGGGCGGAATGTCGCCGTGGAGCCAAGGTAAGCCTTCTTTGGATTTGTCTAATAAGAACGTCGCTCAGCATTCCTTCCCCAGGTCTCGTGCAATAGCAGTCAGTGCCTCGTGCGATTACTTCGGGATCTTCATGCTCAAAGAACCACCAGTTCTCCAGTCCCAGATGACCAACAATCAATTGGATCCAATACTAGAGGTTTGTCTTGGATGACTCTGCCACCATCCTTTATCAATCATGGGTCTAATATCGCTTCCGCCACAGGAGCGGTTCTTCCATGTCGACGGCGACATACTATTTATGGAATTCTTATATCCCAAATCGGAAGGAGAGAACAAGATCATTCTGCTGCTCTTAATTGCCCAAAATCAAATTACCCATGCCATCTGCTACGAGTGGGATGCGAATATCTCTCTACGAAATGCTTCACCACGGCTTACCCGGAGACTATTACCGTTCGAGGACAGGCTTCCTACCATGGTTATCCCATTGACCAAAACTTCGTCATTTATGCTCGTAACCCCTAGCTCGATGGCGGTCTACAAGAACAGGCTGGATCCTCGCAGGCAACCTAGCCGGTACCCTTTGCCTTTCTGTGATAAGCAAGCCCAACGGTCACCTCTCTGGACTCGATGGGCGAGACCTTTACGCAACTGGATTTACAATCAAAAACATGACGATATTTACCTGTGCCGTGAGGATGGAAGGATCTTTTACCTTGAAATTGGAAACGAGGGTGAGATCGAGAACCAAACCTTCCTCGGATTGCTTCACTGCGACGTGGATGCGGCTTTTGATACACTTGATATTGGGCATGAGGGTGGTGATCTTCTGCTAGCTGCAGGGAATATGGGCGATGGTGGATTATTCGTGCAAAAAGCGCGGGACCACCCGCGATGTGTCCAAAAGTTCATGAATTGGACCCCGGTGACAGATTCTGTGGTCGTCAAGTCCACAGCTCATTATTCCTTGGCGACAGACGTTGCTAGCGACCGATTATTTGTATGCTCTGCATCCACATTTGGGAAAGGTGCGGTCTCTGAGATTCGATATGGAATAGAGGCGCAAATTGGCCTGGCAGTGGCGCTGGAGGGGCTGTCCAGCACAAGGGACATATGGACTATGGCAGATGATGTAAACGGGGGCGTTTGTATTCTGACCACTGATCCAGTTTCATCACTTCTGATCTATATGCCCGCTGATTTCGGTGAGGAGATTTGCGCCGTCGACGAGGAAGAATCGGGCTTGGACTTTTCCTGCCAAACTTTGGCGGCAGGCTGCACACAGTCTGGCGCCATTGTTCAAGTAACTGAAAGAGCAGTGCGTCTTGGAACTGTTGCTGGATTTCCGGGTGTCCGCCATGATTATGGCCAGTCTGAGAGTGTTGCAGCTGCAGCTATCAATGAGTCGGCCGGGTTGGTTGCGACTGTTATTCGCTCACATAAGGGGTCACAACTTCACCTCATTCGGATAAACTCGGCGGATAGCCAACATCAGCTGTCTGGCACTGGTACACAGATCGATATCAACCATGAGCCGGTTTCTATGTCCATTGAGCGCCTTGGATTTTCTTGCTTCGTTTTCATAGGGACGGGTAGTGGAAAGTTGTTGATCTACCGCGTTATAGAGGACACGATTACTCTCGTGACTGGTATAGATATCAATGTGGAAGAGAGTGTCGACATTTCCAAGGCTATTGAGAGCCTTGCGATCATAAGCATTGCCACAGATGACTCGTTAGAAAGGGTTATTCTATTCTGCGGTCTACGAAGTGGAATCCTGGTTTCTTTCGGGGTAACTGTCGATAACGACAACTTTAACTCGCCCATCAGTGAGCCCTGTGCGTCTAATATCACATTCATTACATTAACTAACTTGGTCTTGTTATTTAGGCATGAAGCAAGGAACCCCACAACGACTTGGGCACACCTCCGTCAAAGTGCAGAGCAAGGGAAATGCTGCATTACTGACATGTGGAGAGGGCTTCTGGCAGGTCTCATGTGTCGAAGATGGAGAGCTACTTGAGTACACTCTTCAACGGGTTTGGATCACTGACCAAAACAACGTAAGTCTTCATGGCTTCCTGTATTTGTCACGGTGCCTGACTTTCTTTCAGCCTGCCTACTACCCAAAGACTATCTACGGATTTACGACTAGCAATATTGTCAATCCGAATATGGATGACGCTTTCAATTCGCTGTTCTGCGTTGCAGATGAACAATTGTTTATCTGTACACTGGACCGCGAGTCGAAGACAATTCCGCGACGAATCAATCTTCCAGGAAGTGCCAACAGGCTGGCTTATTCAAAACATTTGAAGAGTCTGATTGTGTCCTATACCAAGACTGAACTTGATACAAGCCTGGATCCTGTCAAACGTTTCACGCGTCCGATGGTTGATTTTATTGATCCAGACTTCCAAGACTCAGCAATCAGCTTGCCTAGCACGGAAGAAGTATCCCAAACTTGGAGACCACAAGGAGCAGCTGGCGAGAAGATCACTTGCATTCTTGAATGGACGCCTCGAAAGGGAGATGAAGAATACCATCTTATCGTTATCGGGACGGCCCGCAAGAATCAGCAGGAACGAGGCCGGGTCATATTTCTGCAGACGTCCCGGGATACATCTAATCCGTCCCAAATCGAATGCTCTGTCAAATATGTGCACAAGTTCGAGGGGCCAGTATATGCCATTACACCATATGGCCCATTTACGTTGATGGTCTCATCTGGCCACGAGATTATCCCATTGGAGCCCAAGTTCTCCCGGACACGATGGGGTCGGGCTGCAAGGTACTCAACAGTATCGCCTGCGATCTCTATATCAGCACACGAGCCGTATGTGTACCTATCGACTGCAAGAGAGTCGCTTATGGTGCTCAAGGCTTCTGATGACAAATTGAATATGTATGCGTACGATCGTCACCGGCATGATGGGCTATCTCACGTCCACATTGGCGGGCCACTGAACCTCACCGTTGCCAGTAGCAGAGGCGGCACTGTCAGCGTGTTAACAGAGAACGGAGTCACAGAAACAGACAAGATGATGCCACATTCTCTATGTGAGGCCCACCTTCCACTGTCTGTGATGAAACTGAGTCTTGGTTCCAAGCTGTCTCCTCTGAACTCTTCTTCGCGAGTGCTCTACGGAAGCACAATCAACGGCACCACATACCGATTCTTGACTCTGGGGGAGAAGGACTGGCGACTACTTCGTCTCCTGCAGAATATGTGCGAGAAGGACCCCCGTATCTGCCCATTTACGCCAAAACGCAAGCGTCTGCGCAACCCCGTGGAAAGCGAGTCTGTTGAGTCATCTCCCTCCCGGATGCATGTTGACGGTGACATTTTGAGTCGTTTGGTGGCCCGAGGTGCGAGATATCTGCACAGGATGTTGGTCTCAAGGGATCTGTACGACCCTTCTTCGCTTGATACCGGTACTGCACAGGCTACCATGGAACGATTTTCTGTGTTGGCGGAGGATGTTTTGGGGAGGTCAACGAACCAGGTCGAGGCGGTTATGAAGTGGTTGAGGAACATACTTCATATGCAATTCTAGTTTTAATTTGTAGTTGTTAAAAGTACATATGACAAGTGTGGTTCGAATAGAAATGATGTATGAGCATCCTGTTATTTAGTTTCCCTACCCTGAATTCGGAGTAGCATAGCAATATATATAGCAGCATAAAGCACAGAGTGTTTATATGCTAATATTCAATCCGATCTTTTTGCAAACAGGTTGTCCTTATATCAAATCAAGTAAATAAACCAATTAATCCACATATAAACTCTTGGAACACAGAACACTCTGGGTAGGCTGGTACTCCCCATTATCTACCTGAACAATATGGTGGCAACGGGTGGCGTACATAAGCAGCGGTCCCCCACCAAAAATCGCCGGCCCAAAATTCTCACGGACCACCGCCGCAAAAAAAGCTCCTCCAACTCTCTCCAACCCTCCGAAGGTCTTCCAACCACTTGCAGGGAGGATATTTGTTTTCGGGGTGTGATTTTTATCTGAATATTCTCTTTGTTCAGATCATTTTGGACACCGCCTCTTTGCCACTTGGCCGTCCGCTTTGCCCGCAGGCGGAGACAAGGAAAACAATTGAGTATTGTTCGTGATACCCGTAGAGCTGAACGACGCACGTTTCATCTGGAATCGGTTTGACTAACATCCGGTTCGTTAGTTATAGGAATCGATTACCATTCGAAGACCACCGATTTAGAAAGAAAAAGGGCAACATCGCAATCATGGCGCCTAAGAAGAAGGGAAACAAGCGGCAAGAGCAAGACTGGGAGGCAGAATTGGGAGAAGACGCACCAGCTGCAGAGCCCCAGCCCGCGGAGGAGCCTGCCACCGAGGGAGCAGAGGAAGAAATGAGTGGCAGCGGCGGTCTTCTCGCTGCGCTCCGGAAAAACAAGACCAAGAAAGCCAAGAAGGGGAAGCAGGATAACGACTTTGTTGAGGGGGAAGATCCTACAAAGGAGGCAAATGATGCTGTTGATTTGGCCAGCAAGGCACCGCAAGAAGGCTCCTTCGAAGATGAGGAGGAGGATGTGTTTGCCGGAAACCAGAAGAGCGCCAAGGCTGCCGCCGCAGCAGCAAAGGCTAAAAAGACCGAGGAGCCTGAGGGTGAGTTCCGTGTGAAGTCTAAGAAGGAGAAGGAGAAGGAAAAGAAGGAGAGAGAGAAACAACGTAAGAAGGAACAGGTAAATTATTTCCCCTCTTTGTTCAGTTGTATTGTGCTCCCGTGTACATTTATACTAAAATGACTGTTTCCTATTTATAGGCTGCTACTAAGAAGAAGCCTGGAGACAACAAGAAAGAAACAGCCAAGCAAGCCTCTTCGCCCAAGGATGAAGCCTCTCCCGAGCCTTCCCCCGCTGCTGCTCCTGCTCCGGAACCCGCCGGCGGCGGCAAGAAGAAGAAGCTTCCCGCCCACCTAGTCGCTATCCAGAAGCAGCAGGAAGCACTTCGAAAGCAGCGTGAAGAAGAAGAGCGAATTCGCGCTGAAGAGAGGGCTGCGCTAGAGGAACAACGCATCCTTGACGAGGAAGAAGAGAGACAGAAGGAGGAAGCTCGTCAGAAGAAGAAGGAGAAGGAGAAGGAAAAGAAAGAACAACTTAGACGTGAAGGCAAGCTCCTCAGCAAGGCCCAAAAGGAAGCTCAGCAACGCAATGAAATGCGTATGAAGCAAATGCTTGCGGCTGGTGTGGGTACAGTTGCCGGTCTCGAAGCAAACCAGGCCGAGAAGAAGAGACCCGTCTACGACACCAAGAAGAAGAAGGGCCCGAAGAAGCAGGAGGAAGACCTTGAGGCTGCTGCTGCTCGTGCTAAGGCTCAGCGTGAAGCCGAGGAAGAGCGCCGCAAGAAGGAGGAAGAGGAGCGGAAGGCCAAGGAAGAAGCCGAGGCTGCCGCCGTTGCTGCCTCACAGGAACAAGAGAGCGAGGGTGAAGATTGGGAGAAGATGGCCGATGCTGACGACGTCAAGGACAGTTGGGATGCTCCCTCTGATGAAGAAGGGGAGAAGCCGAAGGCTGCTGCGAAGGAGTCCGAGAAGCCCGCAGACACTGCTGCCCCCAAGAAGGATGAATCTGAGAGCGAGTCGGAGTCTGAGTCTGAATCGGAGTCCGAGGATGAGGAGCAGTCGACTGCCAAGCGGGCCGTTGCTCAACGGAAAGCCGAAGCCGCCGAGCGTAGAAAGAGGCAGTACGAGGAGGCCATGGCTGCCCGGTCGAAGGACAACCTTCGTTCCCCCATTTGCTGTATTCTTGGACACGTCGACACAGGAAAGACCAAGCTACTGGACAAGATTCGTCAGACTAATGTCCAGGAAGGCGAAGCTGGTGGTATTACCCAACAGATTGGTGCTACTTACTTCCCCGTTGACGCCCTTCAGACCAAGACTGCCGTCGTCAACAAGGATGGCAAGTTTGAATTCAAGATCCCTGGTCTGTTGATTATCGATACTCCTGGTCACGAGTCTTTCTCCAACTTGCGTTCGCGTGGTTCGTCTCTCTGTAATATTGCCATCCTGGTCGTTGATATCATGCACGGTCTCGAGCCTCAGACTTTGGAGTCCATGAGATTGCTTCGTGACCGTCGGACGCCTTTCATCGTTGCTCTGAACAAGATCGATCGTTTGTACGGCTGGAAGAAGATTGACAACAACGGCTTCCAGGACAGTTTGGCGATGCAGAACAAGGGTGTTCAAAACGAGTTCCGTACCCGTCTTGACCATACCAAGCTTCTTTTCGCTGAGCAGGGTTTCAACTCGGAGCTCTTCTACGAGAACAAATCGATGTCCCGGAACGTTTCCCTGGTCCCCACTTCGGCACACACTGGAGAGGGTATTCCTGACATGTTGAAGCTGCTGACCACTTTGACCCAGGAGCGTATGACCAACGCCCTGATGTATCTCTCCGAGGTCGAGTGTACCGTCCTTGAAGTCAAGGTCATTGAAGGTCTCGGTACCACCATTGACGTTGTCCTGTCGAATGGTATCCTTCGCGAAGGCGATCGAGTCGTACTGTGCGGTCTCAACGGGCCTATATCAACGAACATTCGAGCACTCTTGACACCAGCACCGCTTAAGGAACTTCGTCTGAAGTCAGCATACGTCCACAACAAGGAGGTCAAGGCCTCCCTGGGTGTAAAGATCGCCGCCAACGATCTTGAACAAGCCATTGCTGGTTCTCGTCTGATGGTTGTTGGACCTGACGATGACGAGGAAGACATTGAGGAAGAGGTCATGTCCGACCTGGAACAGCTTCTTAGCAAGGTCTCCAAGGACCAGCGTGGTGTTAGCGTCCAGGCTTC
The DNA here is from genome assembly GCF_000600275.1 of Aspergillus ruber CBS 135680. Taxonomy (NCBI): domain Eukaryota; kingdom Fungi; phylum Ascomycota; class Eurotiomycetes; order Eurotiales; family Aspergillaceae; genus Aspergillus; species Aspergillus ruber. Next base: position 277,647 of record NW_024467312.1, on the reverse strand, counting down.
CACCCTTGGTTCGCTTGAAGCGTTGCTGGAATTCCTTCGTGTGTCCAAGATTCCTGTTGCCAACATTTCCATTGGTCCTGTCTACAAGCGTGATGTGATGATGGCTGGAACCATGCTGGAGAAGGCCAAGGAATTTGCAGTCATGCTGTGCTTCGATGTCAAGGTGGACAAGGAAGCGTACGCCTATGCTGAGGAGGTTGGCGTCAAAATTTTCACAGCCGACATTATTTACCACTTGTTTGATGACTTCACCAAGCACATGGCTGAACTGACCGAGCAACGGAAGGAGGAAAGCAAGCTGCTTGCTGTCTTCCCTTGCGTGCTCAAGCCCGTTGCTGTCTTCAACAAGAAGGACCCTATTGTCATTGGTGTCGATGTGATTGAGGGAAGTCTCCGGATGAACGCACCTCTTTGCGCCATCAAGACAAACGCAACTGGACAGAAAGAAATCCTCGACATCGGCAGAGTGTAAGTCTTTAATTATTATTATTTTTTTTTTTTCTTTTAACAAGGCGCTAATTCGATAAATCGATACAGTGTGTCCATTGAGCGTGACCACAAGCCGGTCCAAGTCACCAAGAGAGGTCAGCCCTCTGTTGCTGTCAAGATCGAGGGATCCAATCAGCCCATGTACGGCCGGCACCTCGAAGAGAAGGACCAACTGTACTCGCGCATCTCTCGTGCCAGTATCGACACGCTCAAGGAGTTTTATCGACCCGAAGTGTCGATGGAGGAATGGGCTCTTGTCAAGAAGCTCAAGCCTGTGTTCGACATTCCTTGAGCTGGTTCCATCGGTTCTTAGGCGACGACTGGGTGATGCCTAAGACCACGTGCTGGGTCTGTTCAATTCAAATCTCCCTAAGAAAGGGTGCACTGCACGGCAGTCGATCAGATACTCAAGCGCAGGGGTAGCCGACTCAGAAAAGGTTAGGGGCGTGTTTCTGCATGTCCATGGTAAATGAGACAATGGCTCTGCATCGATGGCAGGAACAAAAGTGCAACGAATTATTTTTTATTTGCGTCTTGCGAAAAGTCTTATGTCTGCATGAATGGCCACGACTTGATTAGATGTGTATACCTGAACGTGGTCGATACCAGCTTGTTTGCTATTATGATGATTCAATGCGATGTTTTTCTTTCCAAACTAGATGCTATATTGTATTATATAAAGCCGTAACAAGATCAACGATATTAAATTAAGTCATTTAATATTCGCTGTAAAAACAGAATCCGACGCAATCACCGCAATGATAGCAATCTATACAAGTTAGCCATCAATAAACGACACGAGTTGAAACACAGCATACCAAAGACAAGTCCACCCCGGACGTGACGATAACATCAAATACAGGGCGATAGTCCGCACGCGAACTGATTAGGGCCAGTCTCTCGTTATGTTCGATACTTTCGCGCACCTGGGCAACTTTGCGATCCCCATCGACAACGTCAAATAACGCCAACACATTCCCATATCTCTCAATATTCAGCGTAAGCTTCTTATCATCCTCCTTCTTTGTATCCGCAGCAGCAGCATTCCTCTCAATCCCAATACTAAACCCCCCACAAGGCTTATACCCAAGAGCCCGAATCCGATGCGACCCCGTCGCAAGAACACCCCCGTTATTACAGCTATCCCCAAACCCACCACCACCACTACTGCTTCCACCTCTACCAGGCATAACTCCCGGCAATGTAACACACCACTTATGCCTAAACTTGAACCAAGTCCGATGCAGCTCGAACAGCGGTAATCCCGACGCATCGCGGAACTCGCGGCAACTCCTGTCGCTGAACTTCCACCCCGTTACCGTGAACATGACCGCGCCTTCATCATCTAGTATAGTATAGGCCTTTGAGGAGTTGGAACCGCCTTGTGGGTTGAGGGTGAGGAGGGTTTTTGTGTCAGTGATGTATTCGCGGCGCAGGGCGATGGGGCGCTCCGGGGGTTTGAGGACGGTGCGGGCTTTGGGGACGGAGGAGCGGCGGGGGAGGAGGGATTGCGAGTTGGTGGACATTATGTTTTTGTTGTAGTTAGTGTCAGAGGAGTGTTGTTTATGTTAGGATGGTAGAGCAAGGGGGTACTACATACTTGTATTTTGGTTGCGGGGAACTTATGACGGCTTATCTAGCTAGTTGTGCAGCATAACAGCTCGGCGACGGTGACGGAATGCCAAGAATTGAGTTCAGCCAATTGTGATCTTATGGCGGACGTGAGCCCCGAAAATAAAATTAACTGTGATTGGTTAGACTGGCAAATCTTCAAGGTGGATCCATAGGACTCGACAGGAACCAACCACAGATGGCGATCTGATTGATGTGTCTTCTGCATACAGATCTGTTCTAGCCCAATCTGCGCAGTGCAGTCTTCACTAACAAACAGTGAAAAAGCTGACGCGTACTCATTGGGAGGTCCTGCCCAAGTTTCCGTCTGTTCTTGCTCTTCTTACCATGTTTTCATCTCTCCGGTGACTCCCGATAGAATCAGAACCATGCGTCGGTACTCGCGGAAGCTTAGATCGACCCCGGCCGTGGTGCTGCTCTTCGTCATCTTCGTATTTCTTCTACCATACGACAGCCAATTCAGCCTTCGCGCTGCTATTGTGAGAGCAGTACCTGCTCTCTTCGAGAGACGCTGGTGGCTCATCAACAAACCCAGTGCATACCCGGTGGATTTCTCCCAAGATGTCGCAGTTTTAGTCAAATCGGGAATTGGGACAAAAGAGCGGATCCCGGCTTGGCTGAAAGCGCATGAGCACATGGGACTCTCCGATCTGCTTCTTATTGGAGATTTTGCCACGTTGCCGGGGCAAGAGTACCAGTACCGTGACCGACGACTACCTATACATGATGTGTTGGGTTGGATGATTGGGAAAGGGTATTTGGCGGGGGAGTTGGACCATCCGAGATTGGAAAAGTATTACAATCTGACCAGGGCTGTTGATCGTGGGGATGTGGATGCTGCGCGGGAGATGTCTGGGGCTTTTGGGTGGGAGCTTGATGCGATGAAGGTACCTACCAGCTATCTGTGCATGCGCGAGGGCTCTGCTAACGGTGTAGTTTCTTTCTGGAGCGGAACTTCTCTACAACCGATTTCCGGATAAGAAATGGTACATCATGGCAGACGACGACACGTATCTAATACAGCCCTCATACAAGCGTCTCATCGAACATTTTAACCCTAACCGTGAACATTACCTCGGGAACCCGGTAGGCGGAGAGGACTGCCACTTCGGCCACGGAGGATCGTCTATCATCATGTCGCACAGAGCCGTTAGCCATCTCATTTCCGACGGCGAGTACCTGGCCATGGCTCACCGGGAATCCCTAGATGAGACATGGGGGGATAAGCGCCTGGCGGTATCACTGAACCGACTGGAGATTTACATCAATGAAGAATACGCCGCATTTTTCAATGGGGAGAGCCCTCATACGTCCAAGATAACCAGGGAAAGACTTTGCACGCCGGTCCTCTCGTTTCACGGACTCTCGTCATCGTCGGATATGCTCAGCGTCAGTCAGACCTTTGAGCATACCACAGAGCAGGTCCTCTGGATTGACTTGTGGAATACCCCTATAAGTGATGACAAAAATGGCAATTCTCCTATACCCAAGGCTTCAGCATCCCTCTTCGACAACCCGATATACGAAACCGGCCACAAGAACTGGGATTACGTCGGCCGGTTAGACGAGTGGACTCAATCAGTGGAGGACGTGACATCTGTCGACACATGCAAGCAGATCTGCCGCGTGGAGCGCCCGGGCTTCTGTATGGCGTGGACATGGGACTCGAATGAGAAGAAGTGTCATATGAGTTGGTGGATAATCAAGGGGGATAAAGCTGAAGGAAGGACTTCGGGGTTGAATGTGCCGGCTGTGAATGATGTTGTTAGGTCATGCCGACCATGATTCTATTTTCATGTGCATACTATTTGTGATTATTTTTTGCCGTCACATAAATACATAATGGTAATACATACTTCTAGAATGATACTAGAACTTGAGCCTCAGAACGACTTCTCCACAGTCCCCACCAGGGCTTACGAGACCCACTTGTCGCATGCTCAATAACCCTTTTAGGCAACTATATCGTCCCGAGTTATTCTTTATGTTACTTTTTATGCCATTCACGCAGCACCCACTGCTACCTACCATACAACATATATACCAATTAACCGTAAGGCCTAATAATAAAAAAGGGCGTGTAACTCAGTCGGGAAGAGCGTTCGTCTAGGTAGACACCAGATGCAGAGTTCGAATCCCCACACGTCCATTTTTTGGTGGTCTGAGGTTCGATTCCCTGCCTCCATCAATTCTGTTATATATATCTTATTTGAATTTTCAATTTTGTGTCTGACACTTCTATCCTTCATCGTTATTCATTTGCTCATTTGCTCATATAAGTATCTAGCTTTCCAGCTTCTCATTGCTCACCAACAAACACAAGATCTACAGCAACTGCTCACATCAATTTTCTACCTTTTGACCGGAGTCAAGGACCATGGGCTTTTTATAGAACTCAATCTATCTGGAATGGACTGCGAATGACCTTCCGCTGCGACAACGCATGATGTGATAAACATTCTAAACTATACAGATAGGTCTGTGAACGGTCCATACGTGGACCACAAACAGTTAGCAATCCTATTATAGGACTACGTTAGACCATGTCAAAAGCTTGAAGTGATAATTAGAGAGGCAATAACCGGAACAACCCCATATATCTCGTCAGATTGCTTGTTTACTCTTCTATCAGAATGATTCTTTCCTTGGGGAACATATGAAATGTCAGGTCTTTTGATTGTCTCCATGGCTTGTGTTTACAGCTCTTCATTGGAAGCGAATATCCCTGCGACATACGCGGCTCTTAACTGTAAATCGACTCTTTGGTTTACGATCTGTCTCACAGTTTCCTTGAGAAACTATGAGACTTTGGAGCGATCCTTATGCTCCAATAGCTGAAGTATCAGTTTAAACTGGGTCCATAATGGAGATTCAAGGGAAATAAACCGCAAGAAACCGCTATATGCGGCGCCTCTCACTTTGAGTGATCAAATTACGACAATTATTGATATACATTCCAATATATTTGTGCGAGCACCCACGAGAGAAGTCGTTGCTTTGGCCATACATACCACAGAAGAGGATGAGTCTCATAATCACAGCCAAAAGTAATTTCCAAAAAGCCAAAGTTGTGTGGACAACTGGTGGATGTCAAGGAAGAAGAAATACTCGTCTGTCTAGACTCTTTTCCCTTAGGTGAACACGCGACATCAATGGTCGATATGAAAGGGTTTTTTGACAAGCCTACTCTCGTAACTACAGGACCAGGATAATCACCAAACATCAATACAAATACAGAAAGCGAGCAGAAGCTGTAGAAGCTCATGTAATGGAGGATGAGAACCCTTTCTTTCGCTCCAAGCAAGAATATCGAAGTTGAACCGAGCCAAAGAGTATAGAAAAAGTGGAGCTACTAGACATTCCAGTGACATTATTACTAAAGAAGCACCTAAAATGCTGTTACTTATTGCTGACGACCGAGCGAACCGATTTCCACGCGAGATCCTTTTGCCAGAGGGTCTCACGGCAACTGGAATCACAAATTTACAGACTGCAGTATGGGACGCAATGACGCTAGCTTTCTGCTAGTCCAACTTTCCACACGGCGTCAATGGCACGCGAGGTCGTGCGTCTGGTATTTATTACATGAGCGCAGACTACTCTGCCAGCAGTGCAGGGTATCCGGGAATGTGGAGCGTGTTGCTCAGTTCAAGACTACCGACTAAAGTCCATGCACCACCATCAATTGTAGGAACATGTGGTCCTTTTGCGAACGGAAGGCTGAAGGAGAGGCCGCTTAGAAGATATGCGTGAACGAATAATGGCTGGATGGCATACTGCCACCATGTAACAGTGTGCTCAGAATTCTTCAATCGGTATTTTTTCAGACAAAATCAGCCACCAGGTTGACGTTTGTCGCTTGGTTTCTTTCTAATCATCGTTGACTGTTATTATTGACCATTATTTCTTGTGATTACTGATGAACCCTAATGACCGTCTGAAACCAGACCATCGACTAATGCATCCGTTGAGAGAGGATTCTACAGAATACACCAACTAACTTGTCAAATGTACGCTAGCTGAGTCCTACACAAACAACCCAGGAAGAACTACGTGGCTTACGTCCATTCAAGAATAGATTGACCAGACTGAAAGTAGTGCGGTACTCAATTAACCAGCAAGTTTTGCGATTAGTTGTCGGCCTTTATAATCTGGTCTTGAACAGTTGTTGCTCATTAGGACATTCTAGGACAATAATGCCTACCTTACTGGAAACCAAGCTGCTGAATCGAGTTCTGTTGATTGGAAGAGATCTCACTTTTAGATATCACACTCGATGCTTGAATCATCAGGCCAAAGTGTGGCGGAACATGTATGTTCTATTACCAGGGTTTTTAGATCAGAACTAATACTGAGTGTTGTTCTTGGCAGACCATTGCCATATCATATAGCAGCTAGCCGATATGAACGACCGACACTTACTCAGCATTTTCATTTTGATATGTATAAAACGCATATTTACAATACTCCATCATCCAACATCCCCATCCATCCCCTCAACTCGAACCCTTCAGACGAAGTCAATAGTCCTCCCCCTCCCACTCCTCAACCTTCCCACCTCTCTTAACCCAATCCAACCAACTCCCATCATAAACCCCTACCCTCTCGACATCATACCCCGCCTGCACAGCCAATTGTGCTGCCGCCCGCGCCCTAACCCCCGCCTTACAATAAAACACAATATCCCCCTCCTCACCCACACCAGGCTTCGGGTATCCAAAGCGCGTTTCGAATTCGTCTGGGGATAAGAAGAGCGCATCTGGTTGAGAGGCTAGCGGAACAGCGACGGCGGAGGGGAGGATGCCACCTTTTAGTTCGGCGGGTTCACGGACGTCGACGAGGATTAGGTTCTTTTGGGGGTTCTGGGAGGGGGAGTTGGGAGTGTCGGCAGGGAGGGAGGCGTTGATCTGCTTGAAGCGTTAGATTGATATTTAGGGGCTACTGGGAAAGGTAGATGAACATACGTCTTCGAATTTCCATTGTTTCCACCCCTGCCCGCTCTTGCCGCTATTCCAGCGGACGAAATCCTGGGGGGTGAAACTGGTGCACAGGGGCGCAACTACACTAGTCCTCGATGATGTCCAGAGACCTCTCTGTCCAGCACGAGCCGCTCTCAGCGCCAAAACCGTGGTTCCATTCTGCAATGCGCTGCCGCTGCGGCGACAGATCTGAGCCGAGGAAGTCTGCTTGCCGAGGCGGGCATTGAAGGTGGTAAAGGATCGTCGGAGGGTTGGTGCGGACATTGTGGTGGGGAATTGCTTCGATTGAATAACTAATTAATCGTTCTCGAACGTAATGCTTGTTTGGAAGACGGATGAGGTTGGTACACGCTTTTGGGGGCGGGAGTGTATTCGGTTAAGATGGAAGTGATGTCAGGCTGCCGCGATGTACCGCCTGCCGGATGTGATAAATGATTGTCAAAATACAGATATGGCATGTGCAAACACATTGGTCAAAGTCAATAGCATATGTAAAAATATAGATACAGGAAGACATATTACAACACAATAACGCTTTTTTGGCGTGGCAAAAACATGCAAGGCCTGCAATTATTATTAAATCTAAGTCGCGGGATCTAGAATGCAACGCCACCTTCGAGAAACGGGGAATAGAAGTGAAAACGAGAAAACGCTCCACTGACAATAATCAGTCGAGATGGACGATCCCACATGGGTCGTTGCAAAATCATACAGTTTCGGAAGTCCTGATCCCCAGTTAACAGTAGCTGGAAAAGAAGAAAAATGAATAAAGAATAAAACCATCGCTATGTCAGGTCGCATCATCAAATCCCAAAGAAAACCCCAAATGGGGCAATAGTACTATATCACGAGAAGGGAAAAAGGTGTCATTGGTCGTTTCATCTCCAGCATAGGGAAAGAACAATGGCGAGGGAAGTCTCAAACTCAAGCGTCGCATTTCGGGTATCTTGGTTCCAATGTGATATGCAACGCTTGATGCGAAACGAACCCCACCAAGCTGTTATTCGAGAAATAGAGAATAGAAATTGTTTAGGGACGAGGACGGAAAGCAAGGAGACAGTCATCCTGGTGACCATTAGCCATTGGACCAATGTAGAGAAACATGAAGGAAACATACCTGAGGGAAGATGGTGGCAAACACCTTGATTTCTTCGGACAGAGGAGTGGGGGTGTGCTCCCAGTCCATCTCCATACTGGCCTTGCCAATCATAGCCATCAAGTTGGAGGTGGCGTAGTTCTGACCCAAGCAGTAGTGGGCGCCAGTGCCGAAAACTAACCAGTTTTTAGTCTGCTTCTCAGCAGTGCCGGTCACCCACCGGTCTGGATCGAAAGAGTCTGCGTTGGGGTATGCCTCTTCGTCGTGGAGAGCGGGCCAGATCGAGGGGATAACCATGCAACCTTTGGACACAGTGATCTTGTCCGTGACGGGAAAGTCGCGCTTGGCCAAATAAGGGACCATGATAACGGGTGGACGGTAGCGGAGAGTCTCCTTGACGACGGCACGGGTGTAGGGCATGTTGTCCAACAAGTCCATCGAGAGAGGCACCGTGCGGTCACCGTTGCGAATGCGCAGGTTCTCCTCGCGAACCTTGTCCAGAACGTCGGGACGGTCGGCCATAAGCTGGAACAACCAGGTGGAGGCCGCCGAAGTGGCATCCTGAGAGGCGAACAGGAAAGTGAAGATGGTCTGGGCGATCTCGTAGTCGCTGAAGTCACGTAGGATTTGCGGAGGCTTCTCAGCGGGCTCGCCTGCAGCAACCTTCGCACGGTACTTAGCGGAATCTTGCTGCGCCTTGATCCAGGCGTCCATGATGCAGGAGACTTCACCGCCGGCAGCCATGCGCGCTTTACTCTTGGCAGCACACTTGCAGAACTCCTCGAGCACCATGTCTGCAGCCTTCTTTCCATACCAGATCTTGGTGTACGGAAGAACGAAGGGGAAGTTGACCAATTCTAGCGCAGCCGTGATCAGGTAGTAGTCATCAGCGATCTTCTGAATAGCCTCAGCAGTCATGTAGTGGCCGACAAAGGTGCGACACGAGACGGCACACATAAGCTCACGGAATTCAGACATCCAAGCGGTGGGTTCAAAGTTGACCTCCTTGGACTTCTCGAGGAACCGCTGGTAGTACTCGTTGTAGACCTCCTCCATGCGCGGGAGGTAGCAGCTGAGCGCGGCGCGCGTGAACAAGCCATTAAGACCCTTGCGGTATTCAACATGGTCTTTACCGTCCAAAAACACCCAGTTGGTCTTTCCGAGAAGCTTGTGGGCCGCATCGACGACACAGGGTTTGGCAAAAGCGGGCGAATTGAAGATCTTCCGAGACGTGTCGCGAGTGGACGCGATAACAACGAACCTATGGTGATAGGTTAGTCAGCTGCTACAGACTAGCAATTTGTTGGCGCAAACCAGTAGGGTGCCTTACTTGTGGAAGACGGAAACACAGCTCAGCTCACCGCTATCCCATTTCGCCTTGTACTCGTGAAACTTGGGATTGACCGATTGAAGAAACGGGCCCATGAATGGGATTTTGAAAGCAGGGCCGACAATGGAGCCCTTGAGGTAGAAGTATCGCACTGGGTAAATTAAGTTGTTAGATATGATCGATTATGGTCAACTTTTAACAACGCGACAAAAGATAAAAAAGAAAAATAGAAGCTTACGTTGATCATAAACAACAGCTCCAACCAACATTGTCAACAAAGCCTTCCAGACGGAGACGCCCTGGAACACAGAAGCGACCAAGCCCGAAGGTTCAAAGACCTTGGGGAAGATGGTGGCATCAGCGATAGGGGAGACAAAGCTCCCATTGACGGTGGCCATAATGTGCAGACCACAAAACAACACGCAACTCCCGAGAAAGATGAAGCAAAAAGGAAAAAATGAAAAAAGAGGAGAGAAAAGGAGGATGAGGAGAAGGGAAAAGAGGGAAGGAGGAGAGGAGAAAGCAAAGGAATGAGGAGAGCGAGTGAAGTGAGTGAATGAATGGAGGAAGAGTCGGAAAAGGGAGAAGAAAGAAAGAAGATTCTCTGGGGGATCCTATTGGGGAATGAAGTGTATAGCAGGTAATACCAATACAGTACTGTAACATTCATCGTTGCAGTGGGCGGAGGACCACGGATACAGTCAGCCATGCAGGTACCGTCTGATTAATAATCCCACGACGCCAATAACATTACTATAAGAAAGATATTTAGGTGCAAAAAAAAAATCAGCCTGGTGTGCGCCTCCTAAACCGTGTACCGAAAAGGGTACAACAAATACAGTATTTACGCTCTCAGGGACCGGGACGAAGAACATCCGGCCGTGTTCCTGCGGTGGAGCCGCGAAATTAAACGGACGGAATGGCGGCCAGCGGTGTGTCTTGGCAAAAAAAAGAAAAGAAAAGGGAAAAAAAATACGAAAAGAACACCTGGGCGCATAGCATGAACCCCTCACAACTCGGCATTATTCGTGCATTATTTGATGTAAATAGGGTTATGAAGCGTTCTACATTCAAGTAGCCCCGTTTAATAATAACTGATAGTGTCAATGGCCCAAATTGAGTGGGTAAACCATCATCTGATTTGGGGCCAAGCTGACGTTTTGCTATCTGAGCTCCAAAAAGCAGCTGATTCGGTTGTGTTCTTCCCGATTGGCCAGCTTGCCCCACTCTAGTTTTGTTAAGGCTAACAGATTAGGGTCGTAGTCGGCACGTGTCTGTCACTTGCTGATTCATCAGTATAGTAAAATACATGAATCATGAATGCGACTTCACCGCCCAAAGCCAAACCAACCACGCCGACTACTCTTTCTCTCCTCCGGTGCCTCTTCAATGGTCCGAGCCGGTCCCTGGCCCTCACGCGGGTAGTCAATGTAGTTCCATGCAACATCCAGGAACAGTGGCTTCACCGGCACGGGGTGCAGTTGAGGGAGGGCAGGAACCAGGTGGCTGAGATCTAACCCATCTCCAGAGTATTCATGCAGGCGTTCAATCACAGGCCGCTCGCTAGTTAACTTGGACACTTCTTCTGCTGACATCCGTTCCAAAGTGACTAGACCCCGGTACTGTGCGACAAGGTCCCGCAGCGTGGTTGCGAGCGTCTGCGCTTGGGCACGGGAAACATCTAGTCGGGGTGGTCCCTCAACATCCGGTGTTTGAGTAGACGTAGCAGTCGAAGCAAGCTTCAGAGCTTGAGAAAAGAGTGCCAGGGCTTCTCTCGACTTCCCGAGGAAGCCATGAGATCGACCAATTGCAAGACACCTATTTAAATGGTTAGTCTTTCTCATGGGAGAAAAATAATAACATACCTCAAAGCCCGGAAGTAAGCCCGTTTGGCATCCAATTCCGAAACAAGAGCATTGTCAGCAACGACACCCGGAAGCTCAAACACAAAATCCAAACTTTGCAGCGTAGAATCGTAGAGGACGACCCTCTCACGCAGCTGTGTCAACTTCTTCCCATGGCCTTCCTCGCGTCGGCTACCAGCCTTGTCGCCTCGAGAGGCATTTGTCGCGTTGGCATCAAACGAGGAATCATCCTGCTCCCTACACAGCACCCGGTTGCGACCAACGCGCCATCCCACAAGGGCATAGTTGACTGCGGTGCGAGTGATTTGCAGCGATTGCATCCTCTTATCACCAGGGTCAACTCCCTCACTGGTAAGATCATCGATGGCAGTCTTCGTGGCATCCACCGCATCCTGACTGGCGATGATCACGTTATCATAAGCAGCAGCCTTGTCTTTAGATGAAGCGGATTTGCCCGCAGGTTCTGCCAACCATGCAGTAAGATGGGCTTCGGCTGCCGCAGCAGCAGCAAGGGCCTGAGAAATCGACGCATCCTCCAACGACACAGTTCGTGACCTCCATTCAATAGTCTCTGGGAGCTGTTGCACCTCTCCATCAGCAGTCCGTCGGGTTCCTGCCGCATCCTCCTTCAGACAATTGGGATCGACTTTCTCCACTTCGGATCGAACCTCGGCATTCGATGGGAAATAGTTGATAGCCAATGACGGAAGAGGCTTCGAGCGCGGAAGTTTCATCTGATATGCCGCATATCTAATGCTAGGATCCACGGTGCCGGAGAGAAGGTCTCGGAAAGCCTCCTTCTTGGCTATTTGACCAAGTGTCGTATACACGATTCTAGCAACTGCGTAGTGCTGAAGGCATTGCTCCCATTTCCTCTTCTCCAAATTCAGAGCTCCGCAGAGAGAGGCGTAGTAAGCGCGCGCTTCAACAATATCGGTATCGGTTGCACCAGACGTAGACTGGTCTTGTAGTAGGCTGACGAGCTGCTCCGCGTAGCCGGTGGCCTTGTTCAGCCGCGAGATAATGTGACGTTTAGCTGCGCCGACGATTCCTTTTGCAGAAGGATCCGCGGAGTGTGTAGATTTCATCTGCATTGCCTGTGCCCAGGCCCGCTCCGAGCTGAGTAGTAAGAGGTGTACGTAGCTTTGATACATACAGTCAGCACGATTTCGATTTATATGTTGCACACACATGGAAGGAGAAACGCAAGGACATACGTCACATTGTTCCCAATATCCTCTGCGCTCACTGGAGGCTTGGCTGTATATTTACGGCCTTTGGGTGTAGTTTGCCCGAGTTTCTTGCGCAGCTTGTGTAGTTTGCGCGTGGCGTGTGCCCGGTAGGCATTGTAATCACCGACCACGAGGGACTCCTCCCTTTGATTGAAAACAAAGTCTGTAATCTCCATGCTGGCTTGGATGTTGATTAAGAGCTGCTTGGGACACGGTGTCTGACGGAGGGGGCATAAAGTGCGGAAGTCCCCGGTCTCGGCCAAACAAATGCCCGGCCGCCGCTGCGGGAAACCTTAGTCTTTTTCCTGCCAGGCTTTCCCAAATCCCGTCTTTGGCCATCAGTCTATACGATTATTGATGTTTACCGCTTTCCTTGCTCTTCTGATTGTTTATTTGTAAGAGCTTTGGTGCTTTAAAATTGGCTGTTGTGAATCCGTGAAGCTTGATTTGCGATTAGAGCTCCCGCTCATATTTTTTCCCAGTGCGTCGCTTCTTCCTGAGATTACGAAAGCTCCAGCAACAGAATATAATCTGACTTAATCCATTGACTTCAGGCCGTCGATAGACGATATGTTACGCGGTGTGATATATTTTGGGTGACTTTAGGGTATAACAGTCGAGGGTGATGCTTGAACGGGCTGCCGGATGCCTCGAGAACGCAGGACGGCGTTTCTTCCGGGATTCCAATGGCGTCATTCGACATTCAAGGTCACTGTATCCTCTTCTCGGACACAATAGTGGAGCAAGTACAGATTTTCCTTCCTGGCTTTTGGCCTTCGTGCAGATTTCCGACCTGCGGGGCTCGCATAGCCTGAGCGCCACTTCAAATACACGAACGCCGTTTCTCGATTTCCTGTACCCACCACAAACCAAGACCTTTCCAGCCTCATGTTTATTTCACGCCTCGAAGAGAGTTGGCTCGCGACGGAGGAGGAAAACGGTACCCGGTTTATCCAGAACTTACGTTTCGAAAAGTGCTAGTCGTTATCATAGTGCCCAGGCGGGGCAGGGAGTGTTAGAGGAACATGAAAAGCCGGGTGAAGATGATGAACGGGGACGCGCAAGGGACAGTCTTGGAGTGTTGTTCAGCCAGCGGAGGTTGGGAGACTATGAAGAAGCTTGGACACTATATGCAGTTGCCGGCCGGCCTCTCGATTTGAAATCGGCTCTCCTCGATTACCTTAGTCGTTCAGAACGGCCGCTCGACCGTAACCGGATGAAACAGATATTTGACGAAATCCCTGCCGAACATCGCTCTGCGCACGATTACCTGCGCCTAGCGGAATCATATGTGACTGCTGGAACATTTCAGAATTTAAAAGAATTATGCGAGGGAGCCATATTGAACAGGGTGGGGAAGCCGTGCTTGGCCTTTACTATCGCAACCTTGGTTAACAATGCGCAATGGGATATTGCCCAAGATATGTGGAATTTACGGCCAAAATATTTTGAAGACGAGCAATTTCCCGACAGTGAATGGTTGCGTTCTGTCGTTTCCCAGGTGGATTTATCGTTATTCCTCAAAAATGCAGTTGGCCTAGCGGACTTCCTCAAAGCCCAAGATGATGTCTGCCCTGTTCGCGAACTTGTGAGCATTCTTATTGATCATGCTTTCTCGTCATTGAAAGCCATCGAAAACACGTCCTCCAGAAATATCCTTCTCCTTCTACGCAGATACAAAGGACTCGGCATTGTCACCGCGAAACATTTCTTCAAATTGATCCAGACTTCCCAGTCTTCGGAGCTTCGGACGACATTCATCCGGTCCATTGTCATTTATCGTACGTTCCGCTGGCAGTTGCCAGACGAGGTGCCTCCAGCGAAAATCATTCGTGCCATGATGAGAACTCTTGTGTCGTTTGACATCACCAACGGTATAACGTATTTTATGGAGGAGTTCTCACATTTTCATGGAAAACCGACCCCCGATGTGTATAAGAATGCTCTCGTTGCATTTTCAAGGGCCGGTGATGTCGCAAAAGTCCGCGGAATCTTCGACAAGCTCGTATCCGACCATGGTCCGCCGCGCAGCCGCAGGCTGCTAACTCCGCTTCTTTACGTTCAGGCAAGGATTGGAAATGTTCGAGAGACTCGCCGGGAATTCAACCGGATTCCAGAGGAATATGGCCTTGAATTGAATACAGTGTGCTGGAACAATCTGCTCACTGCCCACGCAAATGCGGGCGACGTTAGTGGGGCTTTCCAAACCTTCGATGAAATGCTTAAAAGCAGGGTGGAACTGAACTCCCATACATTCGGTATCTTGATGGGTATCTGTGCTAACAGAGGTGATATCGACAATGTTCGCCGTCTGCTAGCTATGGCAAAAGAATGCCAGATGCAGATTACGGCTCCTATGATTGATCCAATCGTAGAGGCGTACTGCCGCAATGGTAAGTTTGATGTTGCCGAAAGCGTGGCCGAGACTTGTCTCGGCTTAAACGTGCAGGGCTCACGGGTACGGATGTGGAACATGCTACTTTGGCACTACGCATTCAGACTCGACCTAGAAGCTGTCTCTCGAATCCGTTCACGAATGGACGAGGCAGGGCTTTTACCTGATGGCATGACATATGCCGCTTTGATGCTCAGCTTGGCGCTCATTGGCAAGACCAATTCTGCTCGTCGAATTTTCCGATCCCTTCACCGAAACAAGCGTGTGCACGCAACCGAGTTTCATTACACCATTATTCTGTATGGTTACGTTCGAGAGCGAAATCGTGACATGGTACACATTGTTTTCCGTGAAATCAAGGAACGTTTCCAGCGACCTGGCTCCAGCTCAAGCCTCCTCTTCCTTAAGAACCAGTTGCAGAGAGACTTGCAATCCGTCAGGTCTGGTGGAAAGCCTGAAGAGAGTGCCAGTGTACGCCTTGCAAACGCTGAAAAGTTCCTTGCTGAGACCATCGCGGATTTCGACACTACGAAACTGGCTACAAAGGAGCCGATGCCAGCCACTGGAAGACAATCCGCCATGGAAGCCTTCCCCAGCATGTTTTATGAATACGTCATGAATGCATATGGAACTAAGGGAGCCTCTCGGAAAGTACGGGAATTATTCGACCAGTTCATCAGTCGGCAGAAAACTCTACGCGCTTCAGGCAATGTGGAAGAAATCGCGCCTCTTCGCTTGCTTAATACCCTGATGCTCGCGCACTTACGGGCTGATGAATATAAAGAAGTCGAGGATTGCTGGCGACTAGCGTTTCCTCGTGCGATCAAGTTGGCCACTCCTCTCAACGTTGATGAATGGCTTTCTGCCAATTTGCCACCGGCGGATAGCCTCTACCCTCCCCGTCCTTCTCTACCCCAGTATTCCCAAGGCGGCCATGATTTGCTCGTGGATTCCGATGCTTCCGATTTGTCAGAGGAGCTCATCTCACAGAAACATAGAATTCTCCCGTCTTATATGTTCATGCTATCAAAACCTCTCTCTCTGTACTTGCGTTCGTTGGCGTATCGCAATGAGCTCGAAAGGATTCCGCAGGTTGTGGCTGAAGTTGAGCGTGCAGGATTCAGTCTGTCCACTCATAATTGGTCGAGTTACGTCCAGCTGCTCGCAACGTCTGACAACCCATCACATCAAGTTCAGGCATTTGCTGTTTTTGAGGAGAAATTCATGCCTAATTTCCCGGGATGGAAATTTATTCGCCGAGGACTCAGCATCAAACCTTCAGGGGTTCCCAAAGCAATTGCAGAGCTCGAGGATCGTAAACATGGAAGGCGCCGCGATCACCTCTTCAAAGAAGGGCGGAGATATTGGAGCCAAATCCAGCCGGATTTCATGCATCCCACCTATATTTCCATGGTCTACCTCGCCTCTGCCTTGCTTGATTTCCGAGAGAGAAGTGTCGTCGAAGGAGGTGCGGAACTGCAATCTTTATATAATGGGGCCCCCAACACTCTTGAGGCATTGGGTAGCATGCCTTATCTCCGCGAAAAGTTCCAGGGCGTATTGCTCCGCTCTCGCCAACAGCAACGCGATAAAAGGAAAACTCCCCTTCAATGGGAACCTTGGGTATGGACCGGTGGTGTCCTTGGCGTTGGAGGTCGTCCTAGAGCCTCTGCTCTCGTTCTCTCCAACGAAGCAGCCGCTAGAACCAGTATTGCTGGCGGATTAGATCTACTCGTCGCTGACATCAAATCGAAAGCGAAGGGTTCCGTCTCAGAAAAGGACGAACCTGAGGACTCCCCTCCTAAGACTTTCGACCCAGAAGACGAGCACGACATCGAGACTGAAACAAGCTATGAAGCAATGAGCGGCCTTGTTGATCCCGATAATGAGTCACGGTATCTCAGAAAGCCTGATAGCTTGTATGTTTTCAGACTACCCTTTGTGAAGGAGGAGCCGGAGTCCAAAGAGCTGGACGAGCCAACAGACGAGGTATCAGAACCCGATACTGCAGAAGATCCGGAAGATGTTGAAGCAACCGATGAAGGGCAAGGCTTCGAGCATACCGAAGAGGAGCTTGATGAACGGTCTTAGGTCCTGTATATTTTCTCTGAATCTTCTTTCAAATGTATAGGTAGTTATTTTGGCATGTATGATATATGTCCACATTTTGTATAGTGCGCATTGTCACGAAGTATGAAGAGCATAGAAGCATTATAGCGCGGTTGGGAATGTATAGTAGATATTCTCTATTCAATTATCTCTCGAGTCTGTTGGATCTTATTTCTTCAAAATTATCATTTTACAGACATTCATCGTAGATCACGTGTACTATTAATTGACATCTTAGTCATGAACGGAAGTCGCGCACGACGCGTACTACACCAAACGACGCGTTCTAATTATGCCCGATTGGGGAACGCGCGTTGCCGGCACCAAAAGAAAGATCCTCCGCCATCCCACTCCACGGGGCAGCATAATTGCTATCACAACCTCAACGACTCGAACATAAACTAATACTTTCACAATTTCCGGACCCCTTGGCAACCTGTCGCCTATCCCTCCGCAGTATTTACAACCACTTTTACCATGGATGACGGGGTGCAGCTCCGTGATGAGGCCGCTCAGGATCGAGTCCGAGCAGCCGTCGAGTTCCTTGATCCAAGTATGTTATTGTCTCTTGTTTGTCCATTTGGTGGATTTTGCTAACTAGGAATTGCGACAGCCGATGCTAGAGCACGCAGGTTCGTGAACATACTATTGGAAAGTCCGACTCCGGCGCCCTTTCTAACAAACCGACAGTTATCGAGCGGATGTTGTGTTGATGCTTAACCGAGGGTTACGTCGTCTATTAGTATGACGCCCTATCTTTAATAGGAAGTCTATGGCCAGCTAATTGGCTTTCCTCTACAGGTTAGCATTGACGAAATCAGAGCGCATAACCGCGAACTTGCAGATGGGTAGGTGGCCACAAATTTTTCCTTCTCTTTTTCAACGGCTAGTGCTAACAACTGTTGCCGATTCTTAGGCTTCTCACCTCGCCCTTCGAATACTCGATAGCATTCGACAAAGCCCTGAAGGATGTTATCAAGACATTGCCGAACCGGCCGTCGAAAGAAACGGGAGACGATGTGGTACGATATACTCAGGCCCAGTGAACCAACACATTAAAAACTAATAGTTTCTTTCTTTTTTTTTTTTCAGAACTATTATTGCGCATATGTCGGCGCTTTCGGCGAATTCTCCTGCAATCCTAGAACGTTGGGGTCGATTCACTTGAACCGGATGATCTCGCTCGAGGGCATTGTTACCAAATGCTCGTTAGTTCGTCCAAAGATTATACAGAGTGTGCATTATAGCGAAAAGAAGGATCGGTTCTTGTCTAGGAGGTATAGGGACCAGACTATGAGTGCTAGTGGGGCGACGAGTTTGAACGTCTACCCGCAAGAAGATGATGAAAAGAACCCGGTATGCTCAGGTTACAAGATAAGGCAGGTTGGCGATAGCTAATGGGACTTTTTCACCAGCTTATTACAGAGTACGGTTATTCGACATACATGGACCACCAAACGATCTCTATCCAAGAAATGCCCGAGAGAGCACCAGCAGGCCAGCTTCCGCGCAGTGTCGATGTGATCCTTGACGACGACTTGGTCGACCGTGCTAAACCCGGTGATAGAATTCAGTTGGTGGGAACCTATCGTACGCTGGGTAATCGAAATGCCGGGAACGGGTCGTCAACTTTCCGCACCCTCGTCATGGCGAACAACATCATCCAATTGTCCTCGAAATCCGGCGGTGGAATTGCGCAGGCGACTATCACCGACACTGACATTCGGAATATCAACAAGATCTCCAAGAAGAAGAACGTTTTCGAGCTCCTTTCGCACTCCCTCGCACCGAGTATCTATGGACACGACTACGTCAAGAAGGCATTGCTGCTGATGTTGCTTGGTGGTATGGAAAAGAACTTGGACAACGGTACTCACTTGCGTGGTGACATTAACATCCTGATGGTTGGTGATCCATCGACGGCGAAATCGCAACTTCTTCGCTTCGTGTTGAATACCGCACCTCTCGCGATTGCCACGACTGGTCGAGGATCTTCTGGTGTTGGTTTGACTGCTGCTGTTACATCCGACAAGGAGACCGGAGAGCGTAGGCTGGAGGCTGGTGCAATGGTCCTTGGTGATCGTGGTGTTGTCTGCATTGATGAATTCGATAAGATGAGCGACGTTGACCGTGTGGCAATCCACGAAGTTATGGAACAACAAACGGTTACCATCGCCAAGGCCGGTATCCATACGAGTTTGAACGCCCGGTGCAGCGTTTTGGCCGCCGCCAACCCTATTTATGGACAATATGATCCTCATAAGGATCCGCACAAGAACATCGCTCTGCCCGACTCTCTCCTGTCTCGTTTCGATTTGCTCTTCGTTATCACCGATGACATTGAAGATTCTAAGGACCGCATGGTCTCAGAGCACGTCTTGCGTATGCACCGCTACCGTCAGCCCGGGGTCGAGGAGGGCATGCCTGTTCGGGAGCAGCTCAACCAGAGTCTAGGTGTTGGTCTCGAAGAGGCCCAAGACTCAAACCAGCCCACTGACGTCTATGAGAAATTCAACGTTATGCTTCACGCTGGCATTGCGAACATGAACAGAGACAGAGGCAAGAAGAATCTCGAAATCCTGAGCATTCCCTTCGTCAAAAAGTATATCCAGTATGCCAAGTCCAGAATAAAGCCTGTCTTGACCAAGGGAGCCGCGGACCACATTGTTGCCACATACTCTGCTTTGCGTAACGATGAACTCTCGGGCAGCCAACGCAGAACTGCGCCTATCACCGCACGTACTCTGGAAACCTTGATTCGTCTGTCTACAGCGCATGCCAAAGCACGACTGTCCAGCCGTGTCGATGAGAAAGATGCCAAAAATGCTGAGTCCATTCTGCGTTTCGCCATGTTCAAGGAAGTCGTTGATGATAAGCGCCAGAAGAGAAGAAAGGTCACGACCTTTGACGATGGCTCCGACTCTAGTGATGAGGACTCTGACGACGATGACGAAACCCCAGCTACCACTACTCCTCGCAGCACCCGACGTGGTGGAACACTGCGAACACGCACACAAGCAACTCGCTCCAGCACAAATGATAACGCAGACGCGAAAGGCGAAGATATATCAGAGGATAGCGATGGTTTATACGAAGCTAGCCCCCGCGGCCAACGAATGCGCTCCAGCCAGACAGGCCAGACACAAACTCAATCCCAATCCCAGATGTCCATGGCATCATCTCAGCCCGCGTCGCAACTCATGTCAGACACATCACAGTCCCAGAGTGCAGCAGCAGCATCACAACCTATTCAACCATCTCGTCTGGCAATTTTCCGCCAGACCCTTGGTTCATTGATGGGATCGCGGTTGTTTGCTGATGGCGATACGGCAGATGTCGAGGAGCTTATTGGCGCTGTGAACACTTCTGTGCGTAACGCGCCGGCGCTTGGTGAAAGTGCTGTGTTCCAGAGACCTGAGGCGGTTCAAGCGCTGAAGGCTATGAATGAGATGAATCAGTTGATGTGAGTGTTTCCCCCCCCCCCTTTTTTTTTTATGATAATTGTGATAATTGCTGACATATCTTGAATCGGCAGGTACCTTGAGGATGATGAGACTGTTTACCGGATTTGATTTGATTATAGAATAATATCCTTTTGTTGATTTTAAATTTTGGGGGTTTGTTTTGCATCAACGAATATATGTCAAACGATTGATATCATGTGTGGGCGTTAAAGGTCGTTCATTTCCATCAAATTAAGAAAATAATCCACTTCGAACCTTTTGTTACCATTTTACTTCGGATCCTGGCGGTACACTAGATCGACCACCTTCTGGGGTCACAACTGCATTGACGACGCTTTTTAATCATGAAAGGCTTGCCAAATTATTTGGCGGGGGAGCGGGCGTCATAGCAAACACGGATCCAGATGGTAGCTGTCTATGGCGGAACTTTCTTTGGAAGGAGTCTTCGTTCTGGTTGATTTATGCATGCTATAAGCTCTAGTAATGTCAACGTTATGGATCCTTGGGGAATTCGATTCGATCTCCTGGATCGTAGGCCAGTATAGTATGGCTGCCTCTAACCCTATGGCAATACCGAGGTTCTTGTTGAGTGATTGGAGCATAAGCAAACAACACATGCAACTGGTTTGCTGCGCCTGATTATATGACAATCATATAGCAGAGGTTGAATATGAATTCTGATTAGTTACGCACGCGACAAAGCCTCGCATTATTCCGGTGCAATCAGAATATAAATCTCCTGAACCGTTGTGTGGCCTATCCGAGGCCAAAGTCTTTGAGGACGTTCCTGTTTTTTTTTTTTTTTTTTTTTTTTTTTTTTTGTGAAAGTTCGGTGTGTGCAAGGCTTTCAATGTCTGCAATATAATTGAACACACGCTCAATCAAGAGCTGCAACCGTGGTGTTCCGCGCTTGCGAGGATCATATTTCCCATTCTGGAGAAGGTTTCTGGATAATCCCCTTTGTTGAAACAGTCTCAGCTTGGCAAATGAAACAAGCGTAAAACCACTCGTCTCGTTTCAAATATAGCGAAGGCACCTGCTGGCAATCGTAGGTAGACAAGTGAGAACAACGGCAATCATACTTTGTCACTAACGGTATCCCATGCCTAGCTTGAATGGGCCAATCGCATTGCTAAGATTCTCTGAAGCCAAGGGTCTTCCTTATAACGAACTGGACCAGGGCTTGACAGAAACCCTAGCCTCAATGCTCAAGTTGATACACAGTGCATACGCTTCCAAAAGTCTATACAAGCTGGAAGGACTTATGTAATAATTAGTTCCATTATCTCAAATTAAACGTGTCACAGTGAAACTGCCTATATACCCCAGGCTGTTCAGTGATCCTAGACATGCACATAAGACATACAAAGAAAGAAAAAAGCATATTAGTAGTATAAACATGGCTGCACGGCAAAACAGCCGTACATATACACATGCAAGGAAGTGTTATCCTGCATTCTCCACTTCTTGAACCTCCTGAGGTACTCCCTCCCTGATTTGGGCCTGAGTTAAAGGTGACAACCCATGCGAAGGAAGAGTCTTAGAATTGCTTCTCTTTCGACGCTCCGTACCTATCGGTGTGGAGGACGGGGTTGTGCTTCTCGTCGTGGACGGCCGGTGGTGCCCGAACGCGAGGGTGGACGTTCGTCCGCGTCCACGGGAGTAGTGCTGCGAGAGGGCGTGCGTGAATGGGATTCCGAGCGTGCACCGCGACGGGAGGCAGATTTGAAATTCGAGCTCGAGCTATGGTGGTGGCGATGATGCTGGGATGTTCCCGTTGCTGCAGGACGGCGACGCTGCTGCGACGGCGACGCAGGGGATGAAGACTTCCATGCAAAACTCATCCACCAAAATCTACTCTTATTCTGCTGTGCCTGTTGACGTTCCCGCTCGTGCAGCTTCTGCCGCAGCTGCGCACGTCGTTCGTTTTCTTTATCCCAGAATTCGGCGCGGTAGTCATCCCAGTTCTCGCGGAATTCCGGAGAGAAAGACTTGGGCAAAAGGAGCAACCTGATATAGTCACCTCCCGGGCTGAGGTCTTCCTCCACCAGCCCCGATTCATCGTCCACGCTGCTATAGTACTGCGGGTAATGCGGCCGACCCCCGCGCTTCTCGGATAGATTTCGGTCAACGTAGCGGAAGTTCCCGATTGGCGATGGGAAGAACGGAATCGAAAACGGGAAGAGGAAGGACAGATAGCCAAGCAGCTCCTGCCACCAGGGCCCGCGAATGACCACAATCTTGGTGTTCATGGTACGCAGGCCGCGATTGGCGACGGCGAGCCAGCGCCGCGGCCAGCGGATTCCACGCTCCCATTGACCAGTACCCCAGACCAGTAGCGCTGTAACGATACCACCTAGCAAGGCGACCTTCTCACCCATCTCAACCACCCAGTATACGGAACCGCCCACGCCGCGGCCATCCTCTCGCGGCCGGAGGAACAGTGCATAAGCAAAGTAGGTGATCCAGGCAGCCAACAAAAGTAGGAAAAAGGTATTTTGACGGCGCCGTTCGCGTAATGCAAGATATTGAGCCCGTAGAGAGCTTTCGAGGATAAGAAGGTTCAGATAAATCTGAGGAGGGGAGGAAGGCAGGGTCGACAGCGGATCCGGCGGGGATGCCGGGGATGGCGATGATGAGGTGAGATCGGGCGATGCGGTGAACGACGATTGAGGAGTGAAGGATGACGAGTCGGATAGTTCGGAAGATGAGGATGAAGGAGCAGGAGCCGAGAGAGTGTGATTAGAAGAGGGAGTAGATCCCTTGACCAGCTGGTCGAGGTTGGCGGAAGTGGCCATTGTACAGCAGCGGCAGCAGCAGCCGGGATAATTGGTTATAATGAACGGAATATCGATTCAGAGGCGGAAACAGACAGAAGCACGGCCTTCACGGCCAAATGCTAGTTCATGGCATGGACGAGAAGAGACAGAAAGAAGGAAAAGAGCCTTGGAGAAGTGAGAAGAGGAAAGGAGAAGCCGAAACAGATAAAAGATGAAGCTGTTAAGAACGACAAAGTACTGTTGTCATGTGTTTTGCGGGGTATTTATCTACTTCTATTTCTATTTCTATGTTACGTATATATTTGTTTTCATACTGCTAATATATGTAATTGAATTATTCCTGTTCTGTATTGTTGTTCTGAATGTGACGTCGGATCAACGGTTTTCTTCGCGCCGCCAGCTTTCCGATTCCTGTCATCTTCCACTCTCTTTCCTCTTCACCACTTTGTATGAACTCGTCTTTTTGATCGCATCGAGTGACAGGAGATTCTCTTGCTATCTCTGTCACTCTGTTCTTTCTTTCTGTGCGACAAAGTGTTCTCACTGCGACTTCCTTTGCTTACTTTACAGGTCGCCCGGCAGACCGATTCGCTTCTTCGTCATTCCGCGTCCTTCGCATCGCTCGAGCCGGGTTCTTCGTTGCGACAGATATCCTCCATGGCGTCGGAAAGGTTGGATTCATCAGAAAGTCACGCTCATGACCATGGCCGTCGCGACAGCACTCCATATGCTGCTCGCGGTGGCCTGGCAGCAGGTTCGGGCTGGTTTCCCTTAGGATACAGAGAAGGCTTCAGTCAATGGGTACGTGCTTGTTTTTTCGTGATGTGTCTGTAATACTTTATTGTGAAATCAGGCAGTCACTGAAACTTATTGGGCTGTCTCAGTGGGCTAGTATCCCGGCTGCTGTCGCAGAGCACAAGGTGCTCTCCCATCTACCATATTTGCAACGTACACCCCCGACGCATCAACAGACGGGTAAAACGACAGATGCAACGGATGGAACGGTCGACAGTTTGCAACATACAGATACCAGTCAGCAGAGCGAAGTGGCCGCCAGTTCCCTCGGTGATCCGTACGGACCCCGCCGATGGAAGTCCAGCATGGTCGAGTTGAGTGGCAAGGACCGCGCGCTCAACGAATTCTCGGTAGAACGACTTGGGGAACAGGCTGATCAACATTTGGTTATGCTACATGGATATGGTGCTGGTCTGGGATTTTTCTACAAGAACTTCGAACCGTTGAGTCGACTCAAAGGATGGCAACTGCATGCACTAGATATGCTGGGTATGGGTCGCAGCACCCGCCCCTCGTTTCGTATCAATGCCAAAAAGCGGGAAGATGCGATCAAGGAGGCTGAGGACTGGTTTGTGGATGCCCTGGAGGAGTGGCGCATCAAGCGCAAGATCGAGCGCTTTACCCTTCTTGGTCACAGTCTTGGAGGATACATGGCCGTAGCCTATGCGCTCAAATATCCCGGTCGTCTGAACAAACTCATTCTTGCTTCGCCCGTGGGTATTCCTGAAGATCCCCATGCCGTGACCGCTGAAATGCCCGAGCCATCGGAGTCGACTCTGCCTAGTGAAGTCACCCAGGATCAGCAGCGCACCACAACCGCGGCCGTCACTCCTCCTCTTCCGGGGGAACTACAGAAGGGTGACAATAACGTCCTTCTAAAGGGTCCTGCGAATACTACAGGAGCTGCCACCACGGTGCCAAGCGGTCCACCTCGTCGAACGCTTCCCAAGTGGTTTGCCTACCTCTGGGATCAGAACATCTCACCTTTCACGCTCGTGCGCTGGGCAGGTCCTTTTGGACCGCGAATTGTTTCCGGATGGACTTCGCGACGCTTTTCGCATCTCCCCGCTGAGGAGGCTAAGTCGTTACACGACTATTCTTACTCCATCTTCAGTCTTCGAGGCAGTGGGGAGTATGCACTGGCATACATTCTTGCCCCGGGAGCATTCGCTCGCAGTCCTCTGATCAGACGCATCCAGGACGTTGGACGACAGATGATACAGCCTTCTTCATCCTCTCCGAACTGGGAGCCGGCCGAAGTAACTGATGCCTCGCAGGCCCCATCCCCTCAGCCAGCTGTGAGCCAACCTAATGACGCATCGACGGGTCGCGCCGATAACCAGTCTACGCTCGTCAAACGCGAGAACGGTATTCCAGTCGTCTTCATGTATGGAGACCACGACTGGATGGATGCCGCAGGCGGCCTCGCCGCTAAGCACAAGATCGAAGAGGAGAGACGACGGATTCTGCAAGATGCCACTCCAGAAGAGCGCAGGGAAGATAACGGTTCAGCCAAGGTGGTTGTTATCAAGAGATCCGGACACCATATCTACCTCGACGGGCATGAAGAGTTTAACAAGACGATCCTAGAGGAGATGGAGGATGTTAATCGGAGGGAGAGAGGTAGGAGACCGTCAGTATAGATTGTATGATACATATGTGTTATGGTAATGAGTTCGGTTTGTAGTTTTTGTTTGGCTTTGGTTTGTTTCTATACGTGTACAGGATGCATACATAATAAAGGTGACAATAAATATGCTTCTACACAAAACCCCGGCTTTCTGAGATGCGCTCTACAGTGCTGCCATTGAATACTGCTATCTCTTTCACTATCTTCACAGTCGTTGCAATCTAGAGATCTACCCCAAGATTCTTACCATTCGCTATAATGCCTCAGGCAGAAAATATAGAATTACGTCACAGCCAACATCAACAACACCACCGGTGTTCAACGCATATACAAAACGGATCCTATTCCCAACAGGAAACGACCATGTCCCAAGATGATAACCCCGGGAAAGAAACACATGATGGCCCCTTCCCCTGGGACCTGGGTGTCTACGATGTCCACTGCCACCCAACAGATACCATGGCCTCGATCGCCGAGATTCCGCAGATGAAAACGAGGACGCTCACGGTTATGTCTACGCGCGGGGAAGACCAGGATCTTGTATTCGATATCGCAACAAAGTTCCCAAAAGAGGAAAAGTGCAAAAATGGGGGAAATGAGGGTCGCATCCTCCCATGCTTCGGCTGGCATCCATGGTTCTCATATCAAATCCTCGACGACTCAAACACACCATCACCGTCAACAACCGAGACCGGCGAAGATCTCAAAAAAGCACACTACCAAAAAGTCCTCACCCCGTCTCCCAAAAACGATGACATTGGCAACCATTTCATTGCATCATTACCACCCCCCAAACCCCTCTCCAACCTCATAACTCAAACCCGCACCCGCCTAACAACCCACCCAACCGCCCTAGTCGGCGAAATTGGCCTCGACCGCGCCTTCCGCCTCCCAAATCCCTGGACAACCCAGGACCTTGAAACCCGCGATACAACTGTGACACCTGGGTCACGGGAGGGAAGAAAACTGTCTCCACACCGGGTACATTTGGAACATCAGAGGGTCGTGCTGAGAGCTCAGTTGCGGTTGGCGGGGGAGATGGGAAGGGCGGTGTCTGTGCATAGTGTGCAGGCACATGGGGCTGTGTTTGATGCGTTTAAGGAACTATGGAAGGGATATGAGAGAAGGGTTCCGAGTAGGAAGGAAAGGAGGAGGAGGGAGAGTGTTGCTGGGGCGCATGAACAGAGTGATGAGGAAGATGCTACGAGGAAGGCATCTAATTCAGAAGAGGAAAGGAAGCCAACGTTTCCCTTCCCACCGCGCATTTGCATGCACTCCTACTCCGGCCCCGTGGAAGCAGTCAAGCAATTCTTGCACCCAGCTAATCCATCAGACGTCTATTTCTCTTTCTCAAATGTGATTAATTTCTCTGCGCCGGGGGCGCAGAAGGCGATTGATGTTGTTAAGGCGTTGCCTGATGATAGGGTCCTTGTAGAGAGTGATTTGCATACGGCAGGGCCAGTGATGGATGGGCTATTGGAGGATGTTGTGAGGAGGGTTTGTGAGATTCGAGGGTGGGGCTTGGAGGAGGGGGTAAAGAGATTGGGGGAGAATTGGGGGAGGTTTGCTTATGGGTAGGATTTGTTGCATTTTATTCTCAGAGCTTGTATTTATGAGGGCATTGCATATTAGATGTACTTTTAGCATGGCATCAGCCGCTAATTGAGTTACCATTGGATGTATCTAAAGCCAAAGCTTTACCTCGAAATTAACAAAGACATAACATTCATAAAACCAGTTCTGCAAAGCCTCATCTGCCGTCGAAATGCTATAAATGTAAACGGTGCATGTGGTATGGTAACAGAAAAGTCCATACGACCAAGACCTAATGCGTTATTATCATTAAAAGTAATCAAAAGCAAGAGTAAACAAAGTCAACCATGCATCCATCCCCCATCCTGAAGTAGATCGGCCATAGGCATCTCCTGCCAATAAATCTGCCTCCATTCATCCTCCAACTCCGGAAGACCCTCAAAAGCCATAGGGACAGGTTGATCAAGATCAGTGAATGAGAACAACTGCCGCCAGTCCAGTAATTCTCGTGGATGATCGATTGAATCAACAGGCGGTAAGGTCGTTGATGGTGAGATCCAGTTGTTGAATTGCTGTGGTTGGTTTAATGTACTGCGTAGTTGGGATATATCGGGTGTAGGAGGGATGTTAGACGGAGATTGTTCAGGAGCGGGAGTGGAAAGAGGGTTGGGGTTGGTGTTCCGATTTCGTTCCTGAGATCCACTGAATTGGCGAGGCCTTTCGGTGGTGGCTGCTCGCAAGTCCTCCTGGAGGCGCCTGGAGTCTTCGAATAATCGGAGGATAGTAGCTGCATGAGCCCAATACTGGGAGAGCTCACGTAGAGAATGCGATGCAGAGTCAAAACGACGTAGTGCATTAATTGCGAGAACGGGGTTGGAGAATCGGAGCTCGACGCGTACTTGAATCATGGCTGTGAAGAGGGTGTGGACTCCTGAGTACCATAGTAGCTTCAAGCGACTATTAAGACGCAGCTCTTCGAAAATAGAAGCAATGACTCCTGCAGCTGCACTGCAAATCTCTGCGTCATGAGGCCCATAGTCGTCTGAATATGCAGATGCTCTTGGATGAGGTCGATGGAGAAGAATCAAGAAGTTGTTGTATGTTAGGTGGAGCATGGCAGACCATGGATCCATATCCGATGCACGAAGACGTAGGTTATCCGGCAGTTTCAGTGACCAGTTCGCTAAAGCTTCGTCGGCTTCCTGTAGAGCCGCTTTGCGTCGCTCAGGGCTGACGCGCAATCCGAATCGCTCGCGTACGATATGCGATATCATGATACACAATTCCGAGAAATGGATCACATATTCGATTTGCACGTGAGATCCACATCCTTCAAAATCAGCAGGAGCCAATGGTGACACATCAGAATCCTCCAAATTTATGGCTTGCGGTCGACCATATGACAACGAGACCATAACATCAAACTGCACCAATATGTACCATAGTCTTCTCCACATGTGCCTGTCTCGAGGAACGAACCTACTCGAGACAGGATTGCGATGCATACCAAGGCCGGTTGCAATCCTGGCAGCGACGCCAACCCAGTAATGCGCATTCGAAGCCACATCGTCGTCAGCACTCTCCGTATGCCATGTCATCAGGAGTGCAGCTTGAACCATAATATCACGGTTACGCTCAATTCGACTATCGAACAGCCATTTTGTGCGGCGGAAGAAGATTTCTTTAAGAGCATCTCGCTCAGCTTTAGGTCGACTGACATGGGAGCCCACGAGTAAAATTGCTTGCAAGAGCAAAACTGGAGGAGGATCTGCCGGATCTCGATTGCGATACTGGGCCATAAACAGGTCTTCATCGATGATGGGATACCCCGGGTTGACATATGTAAAATATGCCTGAACTAACTCATCCGCTAGAGCCTGCTCCGGTAAAGTCAAAGCGTCCATGATAAGCTGGTCATGGCCGATCTTCAGCTGCCGTCGCGGGATCTCATTTCCAGCAAAATGATACACATCGTCATCTTTATCGCGTTGCTGACGAATCAAGAAGGACATGTTCGACAATTCATGGCCAACATAGATTGCCCGCACACCTCTCTGAATTTCCCTCCTCCCACTATCACCATCATCAATGAGATTCACCAGCCGTTTCTCCAAGTCTGTATGTGCATCTGGATCACCCGCGGAACCCGGTGTCGGTTGCTGCTGATACGCCTGGGGCGCAGATATCGGGGGACTTCCATGATTGTTATTCAACATGTTACCTGACGTGGGTGTTGTTATAAGGGTGGTCTGCTGTTGACCGGCGGAGTTCGGAGAGAGAGATTTCGCAGCGACAGGTTCCGGTTCAGACACAGACGGCGGACGACAGCGAATCGGAACGGGATCGAGAATTGAACGAACGGCTAAACGTTTCTTTTTTTCATGGATGCGGCAATCGGTCTTTCCAGCGGAACGGCAGTTGGTGCAAGGTAGCCCGACTACGCGGGCGTCGCATCGGACTTTGCGACGATGGCAGTGGACGCAAGCTGCGGAGGCTAGAGTAGAAATAGAGAGATACATTAGTTAAAATACTGTCCTCGGGACTTCTGTCAAGGACCACAACTTCATACTCGACTTGCGCTTGGTCACGCCGTCACCGGTGGGCGAGTGACCGTTGTGCGCTGTAGGTATCATCGCAAAAGCATGGAATTGTTGCAAGCGTGGATACAGGATGCTTCATCATGCAAGGCAGAAAATAGTATATCAGCCGTGGCTTACGGGGTATATTGAAGCATAGCGAAAGCAAGCTGTGTAATACGAAGAGGAAAGAAGAGGAAGCGGAAATCGAGGGTAGATATCGGCGATCAGTGCTGGACATCTGGGGTTGACTCACGTGCACTTGCGGAGAAGCGTCCGGGATCAATGCAACGTTCCGTATACCGCGTTAATGTAAGATGAAGATAGAATATTGTTAGGATGCAAGATAAATAATGGTGGAATTCACTGAAAATCGTTGATAACATATCGATAGCACCACAGCCAATCAGAAGATGTGCTGCTGTAGACCCGATAACAGCTCTAGAAAATAAGCCAAAGAGAGGATATCAAAAGAGTAAAAAGACATAGAGAAGCTCAGTTGGACAATGAAGTCCTCGTATGTGCCTCTATCTGTCACTGAAATATTTCCCACAACAAGAACCCATTCGAAAGCCCTGGACGTAATTACAGAAAAAAGAAAACACCGACTCCGCACCCAAAGTACCCCGAGGTCGATTATTTTGTCTCTTTCAAACCATTGCGTAAAAAAGAAATTGACCCGAGCTGTCGTCTGAAGCGTAAAAGAAAAGGTAATATGCAGCCCGTGTCGTATCCGTCGCTAACCCTTAGAAACCCGTCGTATCATGCCGTCAGAACACGGCGTAGCAAGTAACACCGGTGACTAGTTGATGACCCCCGCACATGCCTAATCTATCCGCAGGGGTAATTTGCAGATAGCTGAGGCGTGCGTTGCCATACGATACAGCCAGTTAGCCCCAGGAGAGCTGCTGGCTGACGTCCATGTCCCGCAGATGGTCTCGTTGCTTGAACTAGTAAGACTCTCCACCGGCTCCGTTGTGAGGCATGGGTGGGTATCCATAGGCAGCAGTATCCTGCTCAGATGGATCGAGGGCTGGGTTCAGAATGCTGGCATTGTTGGCAGCATCGGGGAAGCCTCCCGAGGCGGCGGTACCAGGACGTCCGGCCGCACTGTAACTGCTCGGTGGCCGGCCCTGGTTCTCTCCTCTTGCGGACTGAGTCTAGAAAGAGCAAATCCGTTAGAATCAAGTTTTCACAAAATCTGTAGTAAGGTAAACATGGTATTCAAGGGTCTTACCTCGCGATACTTGGAAAGATAGATTTTGAGAGCCTCAGCATAGTTCTCGAACCCGAGCGACGTCATAGCGAACAGAATATCCTCGCCGTTGACGGTCTTGCGCTTCTCCTGCTGGCATTTTTCGGAGGCTAACAAGCACGTCAGTAACTTGGTCACATGAAGCCAAACGAAGAGATCTGCACTGACCTTCACTGGTGATAAACGAGATAAATTCACTCACGCATTCTTGCATGCATTCCTTGGCCTCTTTTGCGATTTTTGCATTTTCAGGCAGAGCCGTTTTCATAATGCGCGCAACTTGAAATAAATGTCAGCATGTTCAAGCGCAAGCAAGAGAATGTGTGCTGTTGTTGCGCGAAAGAATGACAGTGATAGATGTTGACAGAATCATTTCAACGGGCTCGACGCGCGAATGAAAGAAATATATCGCCAGAACGAATAGAAGCGCACGCGCTTAAAATGCATTTCCTTTCAGACGTCTGTATGGAGAGAGGGAAATTAAAAAGAGGGGCGCGCAAACGGCCGTCGCCCAGCAGTCGAACGTAAGGTACGCGCAAATCAGGAAGACAGGAAAGGCTGCAAGGAAAATGCAACTAACCATTTGCAATCGGGAGCCATCGGTCCTGCTCCTTCACCTCGAACTCTTGACCATGCACTTGATCTGGATCCTTATCCATTTCCTCTTCATTTGACTGCGCTTCCGGGTCCACCTCCGGTTCCTTTGAGGGAGAGGTCGACGACATGACTTTTTAGCTGTTTGAATATAAAGCTCTCGGAAAACTCGGACGGATTAGGAGAGTTTGATTGCTCTGTTGGCAGTCCACGTCAGAGATGCGCGTGCGCGAAAGAATAGCCTGTAATTCCAAAGCACTAGGATGTTTTGCGTCAGGGGGGGATGAATGGGGCAATTCAGGGAAGATGCGCGTATCTGGCTGGGCAGCGACTCGCTTCACAGCAGCCTGAATGGATTGTTGTGAAAGAGGGCAAAAGGGTAGTGATTAATCGTGTGGGGGATTGACAATTGCCATGCCGATGCTGATGGGGTGGATTGATTGGTATTTTGGCGATGAGCGCGCCAGTCATTTTTCACCATTTTTTTCTTTGTAAATAAGAATCCTTGAGGGTATATTCCCCAGCGATCGAAACAAAAGACATGATATCCAGTCACAGAGTATAGGGAGATTCAACGGGCGAATAAGATTGTATGGAACGGGGACAGAAGCACGTACACAAGAGAGTACCGAGTACCGCAGCAGTATAACGTCAACTATGCGCGTCCCCTGCTCGAGATAATTTGGACAGGAAAACGGGCGATAATGCAACGCGCGCCAGTGGGTCAAATAAATGTAAATATGGTGGCACGTTGCGCAGAGCCAAAAAACCGAGAAACAGGCACGAAGTTGACCAACGACAGAGGAAGCTTTGGGGGGAAAGAGCAGGTCGCGTCGTCCACACAGAAGCGCTGCTGGCCGGTGAAAAAAACTGGAGGCCGCAATTGGCGAACCACAGCGACAAGAGCCAGAGAGTGGTACGCGGGTCAATACAACGCCCAATAAGACGGATATACAAACAACGCTCTGTTCGGTTCTTTGCGCGCAGTTCTAAAAGATGGATCTGATGAGGGAAGGATGATGATAGGATGAAAGAAGTCAATGACTCCGGGGAATTAACAAGGCTGTATCAGAGGCCTGAGGTGTCTATTACACCAGTCATACGTCTTGGTATCTTACGGATTGCCTATTTGGGATTAAGCTCTGGGGAATCGAGGGGTCGCGGAACGAGATATGTATGGTATGGTAAGAAGCGTGATCTCGAACCTGACAGCCTGAACCCGACCATATGGCTATTTGCCATTACTATCTACATATTGGTATTCGTAACTAAACAAGAATAGCTGCGCCGCAAAAGTACATAGGACCACTGCTTAGACCGTGTTGCGGACGATGCTCGCAATAATAGTGCATGATCGATAAGGCCAGGCCCTGGTCTGTTCGGTGTTTCTGGTTGCATACATGAGGGCACGAATAGGAATTATCAGATCGAAATAAATGCATACAGATGGGTCTAATCTCAGGAATCACCTGCTGTTTGGGCAAACTTAACAGAGATACTGCATCAGGCATCGAGTCCGTCTCTGCAGCCCAGAACAGGCCCCCATATATTCTTACCGGACCAAATTCGAGCTTTGGAAAAAGTACAATGGATGTGACAAAGGAAAGCCCTCGGAATCAGGCAAACTTGGATAGACCGTGCTGCGGTAATATTTGCGCCCAAACCAACTGGGTTCTCTTGGAACTGTATCTGGGATCCCAGCATAATCAATGGCTTGGTACGATGACCGATGCCTTGAGACTTTCTATTCCGCATGGTTTGCCTGGGACTCACTAACGCTGCCGGGAATCTGGGACTAATAGCAATCCGCGTCTCTCTGTGACGCAGTAGCTGACATCGAGGGATCTGAAGTAGAACCATGTTCCCTGTCAAATGTGTCATCTCCTGGCCGTGGTTTCCAAATCGCGGGGGTCTGTTCCCCTCTGTTAGCACATCAGGCATGTGTGCCATCTCAGAGTCAACCGCTGGACCATGTACACAGTACGGACAAAGTACTTGACTCTGTTCGGTATTGAGGCATGAGTATCACTGCCCAAGGCTCATGTGAAGCAGGGCACCAATGCCAATGGATAGTTCGAGATTTCCTGAAAAGTCTCGATGTCCAGCAATTAATGCTGAAAGACTTCGATAATGCCACCAATCAGATCAGTCTGTCCCAACTAATTTGAAACCGAAATGCAGTCACAACAGCCTTCCATGCATGGGCGTTTCCGGACCCAACACTGTTTGCCAACTCATCTGGATCTTACTATAGATTGCATTGAGGCACTTATGGCATTAGTACTAGTCAAAGGGGAAGCAACAATTATGATCCATATATATCTGAGATTTCTGATTGGTTACCAAGTAAACATGTGAAGCTCTACATTGCTCGCCTCAGGCTGTTAATTATCGCCTGATATTCGTCCAGTCTAGACCTAGATATTTGGGCACAAGTGCGTCTCAAAAACATCCGCCATGCCGTCACAATCCTATCCCTGCGCGCGTTCGCATCAAAATGTTTGACCTGTTGACATATGGAGTATCAGCCATGCGCTCCCCTCCAAATCTGAGAGCTTGGGCACGCCCGCGCTGTTGAATTTAATCAAAAAGAAGTAAGGCAAAGATCAAAAGATATCGGAGGCTCGAATGTCCAAGTATTTTGTGATTCCAGAAACCCCTAACGCCGTTGCTGGTCTCAATCATACAATGACCCAATATGTGACTCGAAGAAATACAATGAGGAGAGTTACGAGCATAATAAGGAAAACGTATTATCCCGTCTATGGCTGCACGACCTGAATGTTGTTCTTTTTCTGTAAAACCGGTAAGTCAATATCATGTCCACAATCCCGTAATGCCACATCAACTGTCGAGGTGCAACCTACCTTCCATCCATCCAGCTCTGTTTGCTTCGTCTTGTACTGCTTCAACATCTCCTCTAGCACTTGCTTCAATCCATCAGAATTCGTTTTGAGGGCGGGGAGGACGTCTGCGATTGAGCGCTCGACCAGCACGCCATTCACCATGCGGAAGCACTTTCGTTCTTTAGGGAGAGGTTCGAGGGTCTCGATGACAAGTCTAGGGAAACCAAATATTAGTCCCCGGGGTCTCGAAAATCAAGGAAGCCTGCTGCAGGCGCAACTACTCTGTAGCCACCATGTCGTCACCAAGACCTATATACGACCAAGAAACTCACCTATGCTCTTCACCTTCCTGCTCCATATCACCAATCTTCTGTGCCATTTGTTGCAAGGTGTTCTTGAAGTTCGTGTATTGAAGCTGCAGCTCTGTTCACGGAGTTTTGGTTAGTCACTCCAGCATCTGTAAAGCCCGTCTCAGAAGACCCAAGGGGGATTAAACGAACCCTGCTGCTTTTTGGGGTTGATTTGCGGTTGGCTGGCCATGGTGTCTTATTGAATTATGTGCGGCGTGAAGCTGTGAACTGCGACGCGGGGCTTGATACCGGAGATGATGGAGGTCAACGAACTCGCCGGCAGTGTCGAGATTGGCCGATTCCACTGGAGACGGTCGACAACGATATTAAAATTATACAGAGCCCAAACAAGTACACAATCCAGAATAATTTCGAGAGTATAATATCATCCCAAGAAAAGAACCTCGTTATCGACAAACCCTTCGATGTGTACAAATTGCACGTGACATCTACGATGTTTGCATATTTTGCACACTGGCGATACGATATCAACTTCAACCTCCGAAGCTCATTACTTTTCGGCGCAGACCATTAGTGGCCATTCCTGCCACTTGTATATCATTTGTTTCATTCGAATTAACATTTTACCCGC
Source organism: Aspergillus ruber CBS 135680 (assembly GCF_000600275.1). Lineage (NCBI taxonomy): Eukaryota > Fungi > Ascomycota > Eurotiomycetes > Eurotiales > Aspergillaceae > Aspergillus > Aspergillus ruber. Next base: position 242,105 of record NW_024467312.1, on the reverse strand, counting down.
ACCCCTAATTGTAACCTCGCCCATTATGGCTTCCGACGGCCCCCCAGCCAAGAGGCAGAAGAGCAGCCTACCGCCACAGCTGCGCGACGCGAAGCGCAAAGACATTGACGACTGGGAAACCAATCGAATGCTCACATCGGGCGTTGCCCAACGACGAGATTATAACGGCGACTTTGCCCCCGAAGATGAAGAAGGAACCCGAGTCCACTTGCTCGTCCACGACCTACGACCGCCTTTCCTCGATGGCCGAACGATTTTCACAAAGCAGTTGGAGCCGGTGTCCGCTGTGCGCGATCCGCAGAGTGATATGGCTGTGTTTAGTCGGAAGGGGAGCAAGGTTGTTCGGGACCGTCGTCAGCAGCGGGAGAGGCAAAAGCAGGCTCAGGATGCGACTACTGTGGCGGGTACGGCGTTGGGGCATTTGATGGGGGTCAAGGAAGATGAAGGTGACAGTGCTGTTGCTATGCCGGTTGATGAGGAGTATAAGGGTGGGAATAAGTTTGCAAAGCACATGAAGAAAGATGAGGGTGGGCAGAGTGCGTTTAGTAAAAGCAAGACGCTGCGCGAGCAGAGAGAGTTCTTGCCGGCGTTTGCGGTTCGTGAGGATTTGTTACGGGTTATTCGTGATAACCAGGTTATTGTCGTTGTTGGTGAAACTGGTTCCGGGAAGACGACACAATTGACACAATTTCTGCATGAGGACGGATACTCGAAGTTTGGCTTGATCGGTTGTACGCAACCTCGTCGTGTGGCTGCTATGAGTGTTGCGAAACGTGTGAGCGAAGAGATGGAAGTGGATCTTGGTGGCGCTGTCGGATATGCGATTCGATTTGAGGACTGTACCAGCGACGAAACTGTCATCAAATATATGACGGATGGTGTACTTCTACGAGAGTCACTAGTTCAACCGGATCTCGACAAGTATTCTTGCATTATTATGGACGAGGCGCACGAGAGAGCACTGAACACTGATGTCCTGATGGGCCTTTTGAAGAAAGTTTTGACTAGAAGAAGAGATTTGAAATTGATTGTCACATCAGCCACAATGAACGCAGAACGCTTCTCGCGTTTCTATGGCGGTGCACCAGAGTTCATCATCCCCGGGCGAACTTTCCCGGTTGACGTCCATTTCTCGCGCACCCCTTGTGAGGACTATGTCGACAGTGCAGTCAAGCAGGTCTTGGCTATCCATGTTTCGCAGGGACCTGGCGACATCCTCGTCTTTATGACAGGACAAGAAGATATTGAGGCGACATGTGAGCTGGTTGATGAACGGTTGAAAATGCTAAACGATCCACCCAAGCTCAGCATCTTGCCCATATACAGTCAAATGCCAGCAGAGCAACAAGCGAAAATCTTCGAAAGAGCTGCTCCTGGTGTGCGCAAGGTGGTCGTCGCGACAAACATTGCCGAAACGAGTTTGACTGTCGATGGTATCATGTACGTCGTCGACTCTGGATACTCGAAGCTGAAGGTCTACAACCCCCGCATGGGCATGGACACACTTCAAATTACCCCAATTTCCCAGGCCAACGCCAATCAACGATCTGGAAGAGCCGGAAGAACAGGCCCAGGAAAGGCATATCGTCTGTTCACAGAAATGGGATATAAAAACGAACTTTACCTGCAGACGATTCCCGAGATCCAACGAACCAGTCTTTCCAACACAGTACTTCTCCTCAAGTCACTCGACGTGAAAGACCTCTTGGATTTCGACTTCATGGACCCCCCACCACAAGAAACAATCACAACCTCCTTATTCGAACTCTGGTCCCTGGGAGCCTTAGATAATCTCGGAGACCTAACACCACTAGGCCGCAAAATGACACCCTTCCCAATGGATCCCCCCCTCGCCAAACTTCTCATCACAGCCTCCTCAGAATATGAATGCAGCGAGGAAATGCTAACCATCGTCTCCATGCTCTCCGTCCCAAGCGTCTTCTACCGCCCCAAAGAACGCCAGGAAGAATCCGACACTGCCCGCGAGAAATTCTTCGTCCCAGAATCAGACCACTTAACCCTCCTCCACGTCTACACACAATGGAAGTCCAATGGCTACTCAGATTCATGGTGCAACAAACATTTCCTGCATTCCAAGGCGCTGCGACGCGCAAAGGAAGTCCGTGAACAGCTGCATGATATCATGGTTGCGCAGAAGATGCCTCTTCTCAGCTGTGGGACAGATTGGGATGTTGCTCGGAAATGTATCTGCTCTGGGTTCTATCACCAGGCTGCGAGGGTGAAGGGTATTGGGGAGTTTATTAATCTGCGGACGAGTGTAACTATGCAGCTTCATCCGACCAGTGCACTGTATGGTCTTGGATATGTACCTGAGTATGTGGTCTACCATGAGTTGATCCTTACTGCGAAAGAGTACATGTCCACAGTCACTGCCGTGGATCCACACGTAAGTCACACCCTCGTCTTGTACGTCAATCCCCTAAACAATAGCTAACTTTTTTTTTTTTTTTTTGCAGTGGCTCGCCGAACTAGGCGGCGTCTTCTACTCCGTCAAAGAAAAAGGCTACTCACAACGCGAACGCCGCGTCACAGAACTAGAATTCAACCGACGGATGGAAATCGAGTCTCAAATCGCCGCTGACCGCGAACGCGCCGCCGCTGACAAACAGCGCGAACAAGAACGCAACGACCCTTCAAGACGAAAGAATGAGGTTGAAGTAGGTTCATCGGTCGTAAGACGACCTGGAGTCGGTGCTAGGAGGATTGGAGGTGTTACTGCGTCATCTTCGTCTGGTGCTGGTGCTGGCCATGGAGGTGGTGGGAGTGTTGTAAGGAGGCCGCAGGTGAAGAGAAGGGGAGGAAGGGCATTTTAGAGGTCCTTTTTTTCATTTTTAAGTGCATAGATGTACATATACCCTGTTTGGCGTTTGGATAAGGGTTCTCTACTGATAGTTAGAGGTTATATAATTGCATGGCATCTAGACCAGACTTCATTATAACGCTTTTGATCCTCAATTGACATCTGACAATAATATAACGCTCGTATGATACAAATCAATCAATGCGCAAAGGAAACAAAAAAGCCCGCAGGATGCTCATCAGATAGAACAGCAGGAACCCATGTAAGAGGTTTGGATCAACCAAGCCCAAGCACAACTGCGACGAATTGACCCTATTCCGTCCATTCTACCATCTCGTCCAACTGCTTAGTTGATAAAGTTTACGCAGAAGAAATGCAAGATCACACTTCCGAAGACATAGTCCGCAAACGCCCTGTACCAGTTAGCAACTTTCTTAGCCCAACCAGAACGAGAAAGCAAGAACAAACCTCTCATGCGAAACCTCACATTCACCACCATCCTCCTTCTCCTCACCCGCAATCCTCACACTCTTCCCCTTCCCACCAGCCTTACCACCCTCCTTCTTACCGTCACCACCATTACCACCACTGGTCTGCATCCTCAAACTTGCCGTAAGCACAAACTGCCCCACAGCCGCACAGAACCCACTCAGAAACGCATTAAACGGATAATTCCCAGCCAACACACAGTACAAAAACTGCGCTACCGCGACAATTGCCAGAAAACCCATGAAGGCGTCCAGCAGCTTCGTGCGCTGCGGTGTGGTCGTGAGGTACTGATTTAGCACATAGTGGGCGATTTCGAGCGGGGAGGCGTTGGATTTTAGGGTAGCTGGGCTGGAGGAGATAGTGGATTTTAGGGGTGTGGTAGTGGTGGCTGAGGGGGTGGAGGGTGTTGCTGCTGCGTGTCGTTTCGGGGCCATTGCGGAGGTTTGTTGTTGTTGTTGTTGTTGGGTTTGGGGATGGATGGTTGTTTTCGATAAGTGTAGATGGGTGCCGGTAGTAACTATGAGTGGCGATAAGGTAGATTCGAGAAGGAAACGCAGCAATTGGCAATGGTGTTGGCGTAGATGATGAGGTGTCGGGAGGTGATGAAGCTACAGTGTACAATCTCCGGGAGTCACGTGACTTCCTCGCACCCTTGATCAGGATATAACGGAAAGTCTAGCAGAAAAGCTCGAAAGAACCTTATATATTCTTATTTTGTTTAATTTTTTTATATATAGGTTTGCTGAAGCTTTATCTAGAGAGGAGAAAGCGAGATGGTATTTCACCGGCGATGGGAGAGCAAATGATAGGTGATAGAATGTGAGGGTATATGATAGTGATGTGCCACCCACATAACCACAAACTGTGGCATGATATGAACATGGAAAGTTCTCATCAGCATCCGATATATACAAAAAGCAAAGTATTCACATAATTCCGGGTCATCATGCGTCGTTGAGAGGAGATCGAGGTATTATAGATTATGAGATGGGAGATTCGGCTTGGTCGTAGATTTGTATTCGACTCAGAAAATATAGGCACTCAGGTGAGCCAACCAGATACATTCCCAAACGGCTGGCTATCCTGGGTTCTTTGCAAATCCATCTGGAAATCGCGCATGACTTGATCCCATTCTTCCCAATTGAGTTGCGAATTCGACGAGACTTGCTGTCCTTCTATCGGTGCTATCGCGGCACTTGGAGCGCCAGCTGGTGTGTCGCTAGCCGATTTGTCTGTCCCAATCACTGGTGACCGGATAGTATGGTCAATAGCCAAAAAGTCTGTGTCCGGAAAAATATCAGTGATAACACCCATGTCCCCCTTAGAGATATCAATATCACCAAGACCTATGGCTGGCTGTTGATCGAATGACACATGCGACGGAGTGGGCATTGAAACCTGTGTGTTGAAAGGAGCTTCGATACGAGGCATGAATTGTGGAAGGCAAAGGCTAGCACATCCTTGTCCCGTTTGTGCTGATGAGAATGTAAGGTCAGTTATCTCTGGGTAAGCCGTTGGCTCAGTTTGCATTTCTTCCCGTTGTTTAGCCCGGACAGCAGCAGCTCGTTTCATCAACTTTGCTATTGGCCGCCACATCATACCCTTCTTTTGCTTAGCATGCTGCTCTAACCTTCCATACACAGAATGCACGGCCAGCCACGCGCGATCGGTAATCGGACAAAGAGGACGGACACAAAGCTCAGATAGAATCAAAGCTATAGCATGCCAATGTTTGTAAGTGGTAAACAGCCAACCCCATTTAGATGTATGCTCATTGTTTTCCAATAAGCGAGCAAATTCGATCACTTCAATTGAAGTGAAAAAGAGATTTTCTCGAGATGCACTTGACAATTTGGCCCCACGGTCACCCCGGGTCATTGGATGGTGGATGATAAGCCACGTCTTTGCCAAGATTAAGCGAGCAACAGTAGCGCAGACCCAATAGATTGGAATATTCATATCGCAATGTCTAAGATATCGCTCTTCCATGCGGTGGTTCACTGCTTGAAGCATGTTTCCACACGTATCAGGGGACGGTTGTGCTTGTCCCAAGCGATATCGGCCACCCGGACAATTATAGCTTACCCGACGAAGGACGGTGGTGATCTCAAAACGAACCAAAGAGAAGGTCATTTCCGAACAGCCCTCCCGCTCGACAGGGGGTTCCTGCATGTCAGGTGCTATATCATCGTCATTGACATTCAGTGGGAGTCGAGTATCGTACAGCTTTTCATGGATTTGCGCATCAGTTCCGTGGTCTTCAGAAGTACAGATATCCAACAAGCAGATGTGCCACCACAACCGTCGACGTATCTCTGTCTCGAAAGATTTCAGGCCAAAGTTTGTACCATCCCGGTGCAAACCAAGTCCTTGAGCGAGCCGAAGAACAACCGAAGTCATGGCCCAAGCAAACTTCGTATCGTCCTCTCGACGCACACCGATAAGGAAAATCACTGCTGCTTGAAGAAGCATCAAGTTTTGAGTATTTAGCAAATTCGCTTTAGACAATGCCTGCTCAACGGCAAAACGATAGCGGCGAACCACTGCTTCGCGGCTTTCACCCAGCTTCGATTGGCATTGTTCCCGCGATAAACTGACAACGGCGACGAAATATATCGTCAATACCAAAGCCTCGGAGTTTTTGTCCAACATATCAGGGTTTTGCGCCGGGCCATTGAAGAGGGTACTTAGTGTAGGTTTGTGAAGGAGAGATATCACTGGCGCGACATTCTCCAGGTAGACATTCCAAAGGAAAGTAACCTGCTCTGGGGGTGGATGGTAGCTCCGCAGGGAATGAGATAGTGAGTAGAAGCCAAATAAGAATCCGTCATGACCGGTCGAGCCCGTAGACGACTCCGGAGAAGGATAGTCTTCATCTTCCGATGACGAAGGATCAAGAATGTCCTGCAACTCTTCAATCTCGTCACCCATAGTTGCCCAAAACCGATTGCTCACATAACGACTCCGTCCTTCATCAATGACCAGCCGCCCAAATTCATTTTCCAGGTTCTGCGGTGCCATCCTTGTAGGATCCTGGTCAACCATAAACGGACATACTTGGTGTTCTCCTCCCACTGCTTGTTCTTTTCCCTTCTCACTTGGTTGTGGCTGCTCGTTGGGTGCTGCATTCGCAATACTTTCGACGGGAGACCGTGACGGAAACGATGTATTGTCCGTCTTATTATCTTTAATCTGCTCTATCATGCCCTCCAGACGCCTTAGCCGCGATAGCAGTTCCGGATCTTGCTGCCGTCTCTGTTTGCGGGGAGCTCTCCCGGGAGCAGGGAAGACGCATTCGATCCCCGCCTTAATGCAATTCGAGCATGGTAACCGTTTATTGCAGCGTACTTTTCTCCGTCGACACGTAACACAACTATGCGAGTTCAAGTGTTCGTGCGATGATTGTGATACAGCGATGGGGTTGGAGGCACCGGTAAAGCTTCGAGACAAGCTTCTGGGATGCAGTGGACCCGCGTTGATGGAAGTTTGCGATGGAGGATTCGAAGGTGCGGGTTCGAGTGGTTGGAATGACATGTTTGCGAACCATCGACCTTCAGGTACATACTTCACTGGATTCTGTGAAAAAGGAACATGGAGAGACACAATCAAAGAACACGAGGCCGTAAAGAAAAGAAATTCTTATCAGATGCAAATCACGGGTGCCGTCATCGAGTCATAACGGGGCAATGGGGCGGTGAGTTGTGATTGGCTGGACTTAAGGTGATGACTGATTATGTTCTTCTGGGCCCTGAATGGTCTTGGCACTTTTCGACGGAATCCCGGCCAGAAAGAGTAACCACCCGAATTCCCATCATCTCTGACTGTCTGCTCTTTCCAAGGATTCGTATTGCGAGGCGAAATATTCATATTTATTATGGGCTCAGTATGTATAAAGTAGAATAGTGAGGCTACACGCTAATGTTACTATATATAATTCCTTAGGGCTGATGTATATCATCGCTTCAGACGAGCCTCTAACAGCACTGCCTGCGATGACTCGATCTTTGTTCCTTCAGGCCTCCAAACATTGATTAACTTGAATCCAGCCTCATTCAATAATGTCTCGAACTGCGCCTGCGTCCGCTCCAATGCAGCATATGAAGTCATCATCACCAAATCCACTGCGGCAGAAGACGAGGATCGATTTATCCCCAGTACCAGAACCTCATTGAGCAACAATAACGACTCTGGAATCATAGCCTCGCATACTCGCCCTAGGATCTGAAGAGTTTGCTTATTGGGCCAGCCATGCAGGACTGTGCGCAAGTAGTACGCCTTGGCTCCTTTAACGGGTCGTTCGTCGAAGAAATTGTATCCTTGCGCTTCGACTGGCGGCATTGTGTCCTTGATTCCTTCAACAACCACAGACAGGTCTTGTAAGATGAGCTTTCCCAGCAAATGTGGAAACCTGTCTCGGAAGGCAAGAATATCCTCACCCTTACCGCCGCCGATGTCGACCAACAAAGGAGCCATAGGATCTTCAACACGTATCTTCTCATCTACAGGAAAGAAGATAAACCAGCCTTGACCCTTCCTTCGAAACGAGGTAGTCATGGTGGTATTGAACGCTTGCTGGTAGTATTGCTTTGACGAAAGGAAGTCGAAAAAATGGGATCGAGTACCCATGGCGAATTGGAATGGATCATCGTCCGCATCATCTGGGATCTTCCATCCTTTCTGTGCGAAGTATCGGGGAGCTTTGACAGGACGGTAAGGTAGTGAGTACTACATCTAGTCAGTAATGGACACGGGATGTCTCTGCATGTCCCTGGAGAAAGCACGTACCCATGAACCAGGACTGCTGCAAGAGGTGAGCTCGAGATAAACATTGCTGTCGAAAGAGTTGAGGTGAAACTGTCATTAGAGACCTCGCGGACAATCCCCATGGCGGCCAAGAATCTCATAATTCGTGCTGATAGGCAAGTGAGTAAACTATCTTCCCACTCATTAGATGTCGTAAAATACATACCTAGAAGCAGGGTTCTGCATCTGTCTCTTCTGCAAGTTGCTGAATGTTGACTTCCCCATCCATGCTCTCGTCTAAGAGCTCGACCATAGCATCGAATAACTTCATTGTCAACTCCCAGTCGGAGCACGATCGCCTGAGGACTCTACATATTGTCATTATAAATATATAGTATAATAGAGCCTAGCATACATACAGAGTAATACAGCCGGGAGACAACGTCCAGAGACGTCTCGTATGCATTCCGCAATTTCTCACAAGCTTGAAGCAGTTCCCTGCGCTCATTGTCGTTCACGCTGCTAGGGCCAGAAGTCACAGCTGCCGTGTTGATTGACTCAATAAGTGCGGAGAAATCCATTGTTTTGGATAGTAACCTTCTGGACAGTGACGATCAAATGTCAAATGTATCTGTAGTTGGTTCATAAAATGCAATTAAGGGGAAACAGTGGAATGGGTATTTATAGTATAGATGGGTTAACCAAGTCCCTGTAATCAATCGAATAGTCATCACTATACATGCTGGCATATGCCCGAACTTCGGGTTGTCGTTGATGAATAGACCGAAGTTCGTCTTATTTATCTCTGTTGTTCGGGATATTCCACAGAAAGCTGTAGTTGGCTACAACGCTTCTACTTGGTTAGTTGGTGATAGAGCAAAAGCTTTTTTTTTTTTTTTTTTTTTTTTTTTTTTTTTTTTTTTAATTAGTACGAAGGATTTAGAGAGAAATTTGTAAAGTACGAATACGCTGTGTTCCCAATGTGTACAATTTTCTAGTCGATCTGCGACGAGGAAAAAAAGCATGCAAAAATGTAGTACATATCACAGTTTTTGTACATTAATACAAAATCACTACTATTATGTATCTCTACCAGTATAAAATAGAAAGTTTAGCCTTTCTAAACACCAGCCTTGATAATATCCGCTGCACGCTCAGCAACCGCATAGATCGTGCTCTGCAAATGTCCGCAGACCTGGAAAGGAAGAACAGAGGCATCAACAACACGGACATTAGAGGTACCGTAAACCTTAAGCGACGTGTCGACGACTCCTCCAATCTCCTTTGGCATCATGGCCGCGGTAGAGATGGGGTGGAAGTTCGATCGATCTATAATCAAGGTTAGCTTCATGGCTTAGCAAGGAGGAAGGAATTGCACTTACAACCTGACTTGAGGAAGTCCGACCAGGCCGCATCAGCAGCATCAGAAGCAACAGTGGACAGACCAGGGCTGATCTCATCCCCAACCTGGTCCGCAAACGGCTTGGTGCTGTATAGCTCACGGATGAAACGAGACACCTGGACCTGAGACTCGAAGTCAAAGTCCAACATGAAGTACTTGGGGTCGATAGTAGCCGCAGCGGTGGGATCAGCGGAGGAGATGTGGATGTTTCCACGAGAGAAGGGAACGAGAGACCAGTATTCCGTGTCGAAAATATCGCCAGAGGGCTCGATCAGGACTTCGGCCACGGGGATCTTCGACTTGAAGATCAGGCTCCACTGGATCTTGAAGAAACGTTCGAGATCACTGGCGTTGGTAACGTTGCCGTTGGCCGAGGCGACCTTGGCAGCATAGTTGGGCAGCTGCTTGTATAGACTAGCGCCAATTTGGATGGAGGTGTTGGGGAACAGCTGCGAGATGGTTGGGTACGAGATGAAGTCGGGAAGCTGGGTGTGGTTCTTCTTCGAGTTATACTCGATGGCGTTGTTCATTTGGTCTTGCAGGTTTTCGCCGACAGTGGGGAGGTTGATCTTAGTCTTGATGCCGTACTTGGAGAGGATGCTGTTTTTGTGAGCTTCAAGGATAAATTAGTTGGGGGTTGGTACAGAACTCACGCTTGGTTTCCAATGCCAGAAAGCTCGAGCAGAACAGGCGACTTCAATGATCCAGCGGAGAGAATGACTTCACGCTTCGCATGGATGGTTGTTGTATTGCCGTTTGCCAGAGTCACCTCAACACCATCAGCAGTGACATCCTCACCGTCCTTCCATGTCAGGCGGTTAGCATGCGTGTGGAGCAGGACATGCAAGTTCTTCCGAGATTGGTACGGGTAGTAGTAGGCGCGTGCAGCATCCTCACGGATGTTCAAATTTGAGTCCACGGTCATCGGGTAGAGACTGTATCCCACCATATCGCCTCCATTGAGATCTTGATTGTAAGAAACCGGAACATCCAAGTTCTGGTAAGTCTTGTTCAAGGTCTGCGCGAGACCATCGTTCTCTTCCACAGGAGGCCAGCCAACCTTCAACGGGCCCTCGTATCCATGGGAGGCAGGATCGTAGGTGACACCGGAGCCCTGCAGGAAGGTGTAATCAGTAGGGACCTGGAAGCCCTCACCCTTCTTGAAGTACGGGAATAGGTTCTCCCAGTTCCAGCCCTTGTTTCCAATGGCCTCCCACGCGTCGATCTGTGCGTCCTGTGCGCGAGCGTAAACCATGCCATTGATAGTACTGGTTCCTCCAAGGGCCTTTCCAGCTCGCAGTGTCTGTGGTGATCCCCCACCATACTCTTGGTCCACGGTCTGGTAAGCCCAGTCGATATTGGTGCCAAAGGCATTGCCGTATCCTGTCGTGTCGGTCACGTTGGTGTTGTTGAACACAGATCCTCCAGCCTCGATGACTAGCACGGAAGTGTTCTGATGTTCAGAGAGACGGTTGGCAACAACCAGACCGGCAGTACCTCCTCCGACGACAATGTAGTCGTAACTTGACTGGGTGTTTTGTGCAACGCGCGCTGGAATGGCGGCCGCGAAGGGAAGAAGTGCAAGACTAGCGAAGCTGCGCATCTTGCAAGATGAAGGGGATAGAAAGAAAGAAAAAAATTCCTGTATAGAGTAAACGATAAGCTCTGAAACAGGAAGCCTGATGGTTTATATACTCAATGACAGTTGCGACGGAGCATCGGCCTATTAATATAAGTACGGGATAGTACGGAAACCACGGTAGACCGTCGGCTTGCCGATTCAAGAGAAGCACCCGAGCCGTAAAGAAAATTATCAACCAACAGCCATTGAGCTCTCAGCCGTCACGGCGTCCGAATATGGATCCGATGTCGGAAATGTTAGAGATAGCCAATCACCCAATCTATGTGGGACGCATCTTAGATTGCTTAGTGGATCCGATAGGATGACAGACCCTGACAAATGTACTCTGGCTCTGCGGAAATCTTCCATGTTGCTATGGCCGGATGCTTATATCAGGATTTATAAGAACCCTCACATCCCACACTAGGCCTAGTGTGGATTAGAACCAGTTACGATAGGAATGTGGACCAATTCTGGAAAAGTCTCGGGAAAAGAGTGGGTCAGCCAGGAACCGATTTAAAACGGCCCTGAAAATGGAAATCACGTCTACGGAGTATGTCCAAATTTGGATTAGCATGTTGCGAGAAGTTTCTTTGATTCAGAAGTCCGAGTACTGCGCAGGGTCTCAAGGTGCACCGCCATAGGATTGATATACATAGAGGCCTCGTTAGTGGAAGTAAGACCAGATTGTATCTTGCCAGGAGCTCAATCATCCACCTTATCCGAGTTGTATTGTCTATCTATAGAGACTTTTCGTCGTCAGAGCCTTCGATACCCGCGTGGCGATAACCTTTACTCCATATGGCGATCTGCTGCCCAGCGCAGTCGCATTTCGGAATCCGAAGTCCACCCGGGTGGGGCCTTTTTCTGGGATACTCTTACCAGTAAAGAGGACAGAGAAGGAGCAGGGATCATGCTTTGCTTACAGCTGGTGTCTTTGATGTAGAATCCCAGCGGATATGATTGCGAGCACACGAAGACGCATGACATACAACGATTGTGTAGAATAAGTTATAAGTTCTAACTCTTGAAGGTGAGATGAGAGTGGAAGAGCAGCAAGAATGCGATATATGTACTGTCGACGGTGCTTGACAGAACCGAATCATACAGAACAGGCTTTTGCAGACATAAGTTTCATACTCTCCTGTCATTACTCAATATCAAGTTTACAAACACACAAGAATTAGTCAAATATAGGCGCAACAAAGCTATGTTCTTTTTGGTGTATGTCTACTTCCAAAGTAAGTTAGGTCACTGCTGCGACCTCCCTAGCTGCCTTGCGATATTATGGCGATTTCTTGCCGTTGGGATCAGCCACGACATGGGAGAGTCGAGACTCGGCTACCCTATCAAAGAAGTCCTTAAAAGTGGCAGTATCGTACTTTTTAGAAGTTTGCGCCATGGTCCACTGTTCAATGCCTGGGTGCCGATATAGTCCCAAGGTCCTCGCATACTGGATTGCTTGCTTGTTTATCCGAAGCCTTGATATGAGGAGGCGATGCGGGTGTAACTTCTTCTCGTCGTCCAAAGTACCATTATAGAACTCATGGATAGAATGCATAAGAGTCGGGTGCTCCATAATTTGGTATTCGGGCTTAGATTGCAAGTGTTGTCGAATCAAGTATTTCAAGGTATACGAAGAGAGCAGACCTCGCCTTGTTCTCCTGTAGTCTCCCGTGGTCTCTGAAATCTTTGTTGAAACCCATCAGTATTTCAGGATCATCTTGCGTCCACGAATCCTGCTCCAAACCTTTAACTATCTCCCTTCTGTGGGGGGTCAGAGGTCGGAAGCATATTGTGATTTTCCTTGTAGTGATATAGACGATACCTAGTTCTTTTCTAAAACTTCTCTTGTGACTTTGAGTCTGTAAACACAGGCGAGAATCCATAGCCATCGCGGATGCTGACAGGCCAAGCAGAGTTGGTGTATCTATGTTACTAGTGCGGTTGTCAACTCGCGATACTCTCCGGAGGCATCTTCGTCTGGCAAAGGAATTTTAGCAGAAATGTGAGACCAGGCGGAGCCGAGCGAGTCTTCCTTTCCACAGCTGTGAGAACCACCGGCTTCAGATCTCTGCCTTGAAACTCCGTCGTCTCGACCCAGTGGCCGGAATAGTATGAAGTCATGTAGATGGTAGTTTTGACATCGGGGTACTTCAAGAAAATAGACGCCATTTGAGATAGCTTCAAAAGCCGGTCATCTTCGAACGTGCTCGTTACGATGATACCAATGCACAAGCCACTAACGGAGTCATAGTCTCCGTGGGAGAATGTCATAATGAGAGCTTTGTTACCAGACTTCGAGATATCGGCCATAGTAGTCGCTAGTCCCTTCAAGAAGAAACCATGTAGTCGCTGGTATCATGTTATAGTCGCCAAAGGCCGGGATTGGTACGATGGATTCCAGAAGGGACGGGTTCAGCAAAAAGCAGCATCATGAACCGAGTGAAGATAGGCCCTCATGTACATGGCGTATGGCTTTATTCGATGAGCACTTCGTACTGCATCGGACCAGTTCGTTGTCATCGAAGTGTACGTAAGTGGGTATCTCATAAGAGCCGCAACTTGCGCAAGCAGGATACTGTTTGAGGCTGAATTGGAAACAACATGCGTCTGAACCTTCCTTTGATTCGCTCTGAATATTATAGTCTTTGAATACATCCCAGTGCTTCGATGTCAACGTGACCCACAACCTGTAAGTGGGTGCTCGGGATTAGATCCTATTCCGAAGGGGATCCGCACCCCTCATGTTGACTGCGCATAGCTATAAGTTCCAACTCCTGCTTTTCTCGTAAATAGCTGCTGGGGTGGTTGAATAATTTTGCCCATTCAATTCTCTAAGTCTCTTTGTAGTCGCTGCCATTGGATTGCGCCACTACGCTCCCATCATGTCCATTTCCGCCTTTGACTCGCGAATCTTCCGCAACCTGTTCGGGACAGAGGAGATCCGTAGTATCTTTACCGATGAAGCCTACACTCAATATCTCGTTCAAACTGAAGCGGCGTTGGCTCGTGCAGAGTCCACGATCGGAGCGATACCCCAGGATGCCGGAGCCGCCATCACGGCCGCCCTTGATACGGTCAGATTGGAGTATACTCAGACACCCGGCATCATTCAGCTTAAGCACTGATACGATATGCTTAGCTTCGAGAGATTATCACAAGAGACCGAGGTTGTTGGATACCCCGTTCTTCCGCTAGTGATGCAATTGGTGGAGCACACTCCCGAAGCGATGGGGAAATACATCCATTGGGGTGCAACCACCCAGGACATCATGGACGTGGCCTCGATATTACAAATGAAAGAAGGACTGAAGTTGGTCGAGAGGGAGCTAGACACACTCATTGGAATCTTGACCTCCTTATCGGGGAAACACCGAGACACGTTAGTGAAGACCATCTTCAGACATGAAAACATTAGCTGCTAACCCTCATATCATCCGGTTGTAGTCCAATGGCTGGTCGAACCCATCTCCAGCACGCATTACCCTGCACCTTCGGATACAAATGTGCCGTCTATCTTTCTAGTATTTTACGACACAAGGACCGACTTCAACAGCTGCGAGAACGTTGTCTCTTAGTCCAGTTCGGAGGCGCCGCGGGCACGCTCGCCTCTTTAGGAACTGACGATATTGGACTGCGTGTTCGAGCACAATTAGCCAAGGAATTAGGCCTGGAAAATCCCATGATTACATGGCACGTGGCTCGCGACAATATCGGGGAGATCCTTGGGTATCTGGCCCTGGTTGGAGGAACACTCGGGAAGATCGCGCTAGACCTCATTATTATGTCTTCGAACGAGATGGACGAAGTCTCGGAGCCGTTTGTGCCCCATCGCGGAGCATCTTCCACAATGCCGCAGAAGCGGAATCCGATCTCCAGCGAGGTCATTCTAGCTGCATCCAAGTTGCTGCGATCGCATGCCTCCTTGGGTTTGGATGCTATGGTGGTGGACTTTGAGCGAGCGTCGGGTCCCTGGCACTTGGAATGGGCCGCCATCCCCGAGGCATTTACGGTGGCAGTGGGTGCGCTGTACCAGACCAAATTTGCCCTCGGGGGACTGGTGGTTAAAGAAGCCTCGATGATGAAAAATCTCCTTTGTACTAGAGGATTAATCGTTGGAGAAGCGGTGATGATGAACCTAGGCGAGTACATCGGTCGACAACAGGCCCACGATGTGGTATACAATGCATGCAATGCAGCTATAGAAGAGGACCGAGCATTATTGGACGTTCTCAAGGAGGACTCGTGTGTGGTGGAACAGTTGGGAGAAGACAAGTTGGCCCAATTGTGTGATCCGTTGAATTATCTTGGGAGTTGCCAGCTGATGGTCGATAGAGTGGTCAATGAGGCCAAAAGCTCCACACAACCCGTCAATAGCGTATAATTTAAATTGAGGAAAATAAATGAATTTTGAAGTTTGCATCAGTCACTGTTCAATGCCTGCATATAGAGAACCTCCTATTTTCCCAGTCCTTCAAGGCACCTACTCTCGACTACTTGACACAAGCTAGAGTTGCTTGTACATTTCCTTTATCATCTAGACATCTCCCCATTTGGTTCAGTTGAGCAGGTCCGAGCGGACTGGGATAGCAGTCCGGCCAGGAATAGGACCCTATTCCGACTCCCATGAAATCAACCCCACAAGGAATGTCAACCCCGGATCTTGGCCCTCATGCATGAATTTTGAGAGACGATCTATAATACTGATCTGGGGAAGTGAGCAAAAGCTGTGCTCGTGCAGGTACCCCGTTATATCTCCTGCTTGACTGTGTTTAGTCACAATGTCCTCCTCCTCAGCCTTCGAGGGACCTCCTTGACGCTCGCCCAGCTCATCCTGGTAGTGTGCCCTGCCTTTCTTTTATTTGGCTACAATCAAACAAATGTTGCTGGACTGGCCACTCTTCCTGACTGGGTCGAACGTTTCCCTCGCATCGATACGTCTACAACCCACGGTGCCCAAAGAAGCGACAATGCCACTATCCAGGGGGTGGTGATCGCCACCTTACCCTTGGGGCTCTCATCGGATCATTCTCGTGCTCCTGTACTGCCGATAAATTTGGACGGAAGCTGGCCATCTTGGCCGGGGCGGTATTCATATTGGTGGGATAGGTTCTCGAGGCGTCGGCATTCCAGCTTGCCCAGCTGATTGTCGGTCGAACTATCCTGGGCATGGGTGTTGGCATGCTAAGTGGAACCGTTCCTACGTGGCAAGCATGTTGTCTTGGACGGCGTTCTCATCTCATTGGGGTACGTGCTACAGGCGTGGATCAATCTGAGCTTCTATCAGTTCAAACCTGGCCCCATCACCTGGCGACCTGCAGTCGCAATCCCCATTTTCTTTTCTCTTGTGCTTGCATTGTCTATCTTATTCATGCCGGAGTCTCCCCGATGACTGGTTCAGAAGAATCGAGTACAGGCGGCGTACACCACTCTGGCAGCGCTCAAGGATGATACGGAAAATTCGACCCAAATTCACTGGGAGATCACAGCCATGCAGGTATCTCTGGAGGAAACCCGCCACACAACAGCGTCATTGTTAGATCTTCTACGCATGGGCGAAGACCGACTGCTATATCGTTTTGGTCTCTGCATCCTCCTGCAATTCTATCAACAAATGTCAGGCGGTAATTTGATCTCGGTCTACTCGACTACTATCTTCGAGTCTGGTCTGAGAATGGATTCGGAAACAGCCCGTATTCTGAGCGGAGGCACCCTGACCTGGAAGCTTCTTACTTGCTTTATAGGGTTCTTCGCTATTGATCGATTTGGACGCCGCTTTGTACTTATAATCAGTGGTACCGGCATGGCCACGTGCATGATGGGATCAGCTATTGCGACATCTTTTCCAACGTCAAACTATGGCGCACGGGTAGTCAGTGTGCTGTTTGTGTTCCTGTTCAACTTTTTTATTCCGATTGGATTCCTGGGAGTCAATTTCTTGTGCTGCACTGAAGTGTCCCCGACGCGGTTGCGGGTGGCGATGTCTAGTATCCCGACTGCGAACCACTGGCTGTGGTGAGATTTTCTGTATCACCCTGAAATCAGCTCAGTGATACTAAAACCTGTTAGGAACTTCGCTGTCACGATGATTACGCCCGTGGCCATCGACACGATCGGGTACCGATATTACATCGTGTATACATGTGTAGGATTCTGCATTCCAAAATCTGTATATTTTCTCTATCCGGAGGTAAGTTATGTCTCCCTGCCTGGATTTTGTTCGAATACTGACCTTCAGTAGATCGCGGGACGATCCCTCGAAGACATCGATAGAATGTTCCGCGATAGCCCAAGCGTGCTGTCGTGCGTCAAGTACATGAAGGGGGTCGATCAGTCCGTTATCGATGATGTGGAAGGAAAAAGAATGGTCAAGCATCGAGAGTCAATGTAGCTAGTACTTATTCCAGCCATGGCTTGATGTCTTCAAGATACTAGTACAGCTTCTTCGCACACATTCCCAACCCGTGTAGTTATTCCTTACCTCTTGCAATATATTGTGCTTAAACAATGATTATTATGTCGAATATCACATATGATCATCACTCATTCGAGCAGAACGAAGAGTAATTTGCAGCATACTACCAGAAAGCCATGACAGCAAGCGCTATGCCTCGAGTTGCCGTGTTGTCAGTGGTCTGGAGACAGCAGAGACCGTTAAAGCTGTTCGCGACCAGATCGAAACACAAGGGGAAAAAAGACTACTGTAAAATGACAATGGGCACTAGCGTGGCGAGTCATTTGGTCAAGCGGATCAACGGGTGGGAGCGTTGCCGATGTAGGATGCCTTAGGGCCACTTAATACCTCAGGCTAAAAAAGGCCGGAATAAGCGGTTATCCCGTACTCCAACAGAAACGTCATCTAGTCATCTCATACCGAGGATATCAACGGCTGCATATTTGATGCATCATGGTTCAGGTTTGGTAAGTAGGGACTCATTCGCTATTTTTTGTCAGAGCTAATCATCAAAATTTCCTCGAACAGTGACCGGTGCAGGCTGTAAGCAAAATACCGCTAAGATGAACTGCTCGACACTGACTTCCTAGAAAACGGGTCAAATGTGACGGGCGACAACCGAAGGTAAGACATTTCCTACTATCCACCTGAACATCCTGTTCTGACTGGTTGGGAAAGTAGTGTGGCAGGTGTGACCGCGCAGGCGTTGAATGCACCACATCGGCCCAGCTGCGTCGAAAAACCACTCCTCGAGGGTACCTAACTCTTTCCCCTAACTTGTTATTGATTTCGCAGTACTGAGCGTCTATTAGGTATGTTGAGCCCACACGGGAAACTACCCAACAGCTCAGGGATGAGCTGCAAAAGGCCCGCGATCAAGTACGCGGTGTATCGGCGCAGGCGGAGGAGTTGCGGGCTACCGTCGCCCGCCAGAATGAGGAACTAGAACGCCTGAAACATCTACATTCAAATATAAACAGTGTTCCATCATCCCACAAATGTTCCTCCCAAGATCCTGTGGTCGGGCACCTAGGACGGCTGGTCCTTGGGGACAGTAATGCGGAATTCTTTGCAGGGTCCACGACCGGCGTGCATTTCATATTATCAGCCCAACAGCAGTATCAAAGACGCTTCCAATCTTCTGGCCATTTTCCTGAAGGTGTGTTTCGTCTACATGTTCTGAGAGTGTGTCAGGGGAGGGCTCGAATACGTCTGAGCGAGCCTGACCCGCAGGTTTTGAATTTTCCAGATTTCGAATATGACTTCCTCTTTCAACAAGATATTACCTCTTTTAAGTCCATATTTGACCGGTTCAAACATTGTTGGGGTACGCTGTATCCGGTCCTCCTGCCAAAGCAATTTTTCGCAGCTCTAGACCAACTTTTTCAGGGTATACGAGCGTCTTCCGACGTCTCATTCTTACTTCAAACATATGCATTGCTCGCCCTTGATGCGTCCAGCCATCATAGTCCTGATTCAGATGTCTTACATCACACCTTGACACAGTCACAATACGACAGGATATTGAGTGACCTCTTTGGACGAATGCCAAGTCGCGGTGATCTCACGACCCTCCAGGCACTCTTACTCTATCTGCTTTACCTACAGATCACATCGCAGCATTCCTTAGGCTTGCGCATTTGTGGGATGGCGGTCAGGCTCGCCCAGTCGCTTGGCCTTCATCGTCATTCAAGACGCTTTCGCCATGTTCAGGGTGAAACAGAGCTGCGTAAGCGGCTATGGTGGTGTGTGTATATACTTGACGTGTACGGGCCTATCCATCCCGCTTCTAATAGTATCTGGTACTGACATCACGCCAGGCAATCAAGTGTATTGTTCGGTCTACCACGGACCGTTCAGCATGCTGACGTCGACGTCGACCTACCTATCAATGCTGATTTCGATGATCTGCACTGTGAGCAACTGTCCTATCCCCTTCCCGGGGAGACAACTCGTGTAGAGCCATTCATTCACTACATCCAACTCTCTCAATTATTGTCTCGCTGTTTGCAGCAGATGTACACAACGACGGACCGACGTGGTGCGATTGGAAAGATCCAGCGTCTCCAGCGAGAGCTAGATGTGTGGGGGCAGAATGTTCTGGCTTCCCAGTCAGATATTGCCCTGATGGAAGACATAGGAAAGAATGACCTTGGAGAGATGTCCGGATACATCTCGCTATGGCTTTCCTTACTGGCACAGTTCACCAGCGTCCTCATTCATCGCCCCGCCTTGACCTTTGACCCCGAGGAGCCACAATTTAGCGAGAGCCTCGATGTCTGCGTGGAGTCAGCAACGCAGATTATCGCTTGCTTCCATAATGGAAGTGGTCACCACCTCTTGCCTCAAATGTGGCCGTCTGGGTATCACCTTGTATTTCAAAGTGCCCTAATGCTGCTCTACAATTGCTGGGTTAGAGGGCCGCAAGACGCTTCTACATCACAGTCATCGATGAACCTTGCCACTTCATTAAACCCAATGAAACTCGTTGGAACCGCTATAGAGCTTCTCAATCCCCAGCCAACAACTGCCGACAACATAGCTTCAACACCAGGAAATTTGAATTCGGGACTGTCGCCAGAGGCGATAACCGAGTTAAGCCAGACATCTTCCTTTCTTCAACACTTGTACGATCAGTCTCTACGGGCCGACTTGAGAACCATTGAACTACCGCCGCCTTCGGCCCAGTTACCTGGTATGCCTATCCTGCATTCCATTCTCGCCAGTTCGCCAGCGCAAACACCTCGCTCCTTCGACTATTCCAGCATGCTGGACCCGATGAACATAGCGACGGCTACGTGGGCCCCCTTTTCAATTGGCGAGGTGAATCAGATGGAGCCATTTGAATTCACAGATTCATTTCTAGTACCATGGGGGGACTGATTGGATCTATGCTCTGACCTGCCTATGAAAAAGGTAACATGTAAACATGATGCTGCTTTTTGGTCATCCTGGATCATCCCTGGTTCACTCCAGGGTCGCTCTTCCCCTGCTCCCTGAAACAACTTGTATAGTAGAGAGATTTGAGTGATGTCTGAATTTGACCCAAAAGGGATAAATACCGTACTGTAACGACAATACAACCTTCCCCGCGTTGCTTTGAAGCGTATCAGATTCAGACAAATGATGGGACAAAGCCTTGTATACTTCATGGGTATAGATTCTTAATGAATTAATCCGTTGCAAGCCCATTGACTCCTTAAACCGCCGGAGGTACCTTGCGTAGATCAGAACAGCCCTACCGTCTCCTTGTTGTACTCGGAGTAGACGCTGTATCTCCGCGATTGACGTGACAGGCGATTCTCGCTGCTTGCGGTGCCGAACTGAACCAACGCCTCCCGGTCGCAGACAACCACTACTATACTTTCAACCAGGCTGTTGGGGTACGTTCTAAGAAACAAAAGAAAAACCTCTTGGAAGGGCAGATACTGTCCCTTCTCCATTGATTATTAGACTAAAATAACTCCCTGAATGTCCTAGATCTCGGCTATTTTTCTGCCTTCTGGTGGTCTAAGGCCCCTTCCCCTTCCCTTCGTCCCCCCTTTTCCAGAGACGAGGCCGCGTGGCCGACAGTTCTATCCTCCGGAGATATCGCCCAGGCTGTCCGATGATTGCGATCAAGGACTGCACGGTCAGGTACAGACGGAGCCCGTCATAGCTCGTACCGGAAGAAAAAAGCACGGATACCATCCGAACTGTGTACACTTGCACGGATGGTCAGCTACGGACCGTACCCGGAGGTAGACAGGGAAAGAAATATATTGTTCGCTTGAAAATCGCATGCGTTCTTTTACGTCCGCTACGCTCATGAATAATGACCTCTACCTCGAACGCTGCAACTGATCGGACCGTCGATTTGACTGCTCAGTCTGGAGATTCGCCAAGGGACGATGGGCAATTGCTGGGAAGTAATTTCGATAATGAGAAGGAGAATGTGAACCCGCGGGGTGGGATACCGGAACATAAGTCGGTTGCAGAGCAGGGTGGACGGGATGCAACGGAGCAGCAGGACGAGGTAGATGACTTTGGGCTTCCGATTCGAGCGCGTCCTCGACCACCACTGCAGCCCGAAAGTGAAGCCTCGGATGATCATGAGATATTTCACGATGTGGAAGACACCTCCCTGAAAAGTCAAGAGGGGCAAAAAGCTGCGGAGAAATCAGAACAACCAGACGAGCCGGAGAAAGAGCGCGAAGCTACTACGTGTAAACCCGAGGCCTCTGATGACTTAGCACAGGGTACTCCAGAGAGTCAAGCAACACAATTGCCTGCACAAGCGCCAGTATCGGACAATAAGGAATTCTCCGAGAAAACCCCTGTTGCTTCACCGGAAAATGAGAAACCGGTTACTCCTAGCGCACCTACGCAAGGTCTCCAAGATGAAAATGCCACGCCCAACGCTGAAAGTGCCGTTGTTCCTAAACCTGAAGGCCAACGTGAAAAACGACCGAATCTCAAGGCTTCCGAATGGTCACATCAGCGATTGACCGCAGGCCAAGAATCGGACGACGATGAGAGCGAGGAAGAAAGTGACAACGAATGGAAGGAAATGCCTGCTCTTGGGGAGTTCGACGAGTACGATGATTTTGGTCGGCTGCTTGCTCGTGGAGCCAAGAGACAGGAGGAAGAAGAATATGCACAGCAAGGTTATAGTGGCGCTGGCAAGGGCTACACTCGCGTCCAGCTCGACGAGGATGCACAGTCAGCGACAAGCTTGGACGAAGACACAAGCTACCTGTTCAAAGAAGCAGCAGGCAACTCAGCCGGTGTAGAAGGGGAAGAACTGCGTGATCCCGACAGTCAACTTCAGGCCACGAAAGACATCCTGACTGAGGGCCAAAGGATAGCATATGTCGGGGTAACCAGGCTATCCATACATGAAATGTCATTAGATCAGGAGAAGATACCCACAACTAAAAGCGCCAAGAAAGCACTACAGAAGGGTAGGGACGCCACGAAGATGTGGGGACAAGCAACGATGGCACGGCTTTATGCGCATATGGAAATCGATGCTGCAGAGCAAATTATGATTGAGCAGTTGGCCCAACACGGCGTGCAACCATTGGATCTTGTACCGCCTTTGATGCAAAATGCGCGAGTCAAGAACCCCATGGCAGAGGAAGATGGTCCCCCACGCGAGTCTACGTCCTCCGCTTCCTCTTCCGGCGATAAAGACAGCCATCAAGGTAGTATCTCGACTGAATTAAATCGAGATTCCACGTTGACGTCCCCTCCACCACCGTATGAGACGGCCCAAGGAGAAGATGACCCCCCAGAGGTTCAATCTCCATCCGATATGCCAACATCGGCCAAGATCGATATCGACCTCCGATGGACGGTTCTTTGCGATCTCTTCTTGGTTTTGATCGCCGATTCAGCCTATGATGCCAGATCCCGAAGCTTGCTTGAGAGGGTCGGTCGAGCTATGGAGGTACCATGGCTTCAGATCACCAAGTTCGAGAAACGAGTGATGGATGCTCTTGAAATGCAGGAGGCGGAAAATAACCAGGAGACATGGGACGAATCAGACCATATGGAAAAACGTCGGAAGTCTGCCTTGAAGCGCAGATACATGGTCATGGGTCTGGCTACTGTAGGAGGTGGACTGGTTATTGGTCTCTCGGCTGGGTTGCTGGCGCCAGTAATAGGCGCTGGTCTTGCTGCTGGCTTTACCACAGTCGGGATTACAGGTACTAGTGCTTTCCTGGGAGGAGCAGGTGGTACGGCTCTGATCGCGTCTGGTGCTACATTAACCGGAGGCACAATCGGACTGAGGGCTTCACATCGCCGAACCGGTGCTGTTCGGACGTTCGAATATCGACCGCTGCACAATAACAAACGAGTCAATCTCATTATTACGGTGTCTGGTTGGATGACTGGCAAGGTAGATGATGTACGATTGCCCTACAGTACTGTTGACCCTATTATGGGCGATATGTATTCCGTTTTATGGGAACCTGAAATGTTGCAAAGCATGGGTCAAACCATCAACATTCTGGCCACTGAGGTAAGTTCCATGTCTATGTGTTATTCGTTGACACGCGCGGATCGTTGACAATGTAATAGGCGTTGACCCAAGGTCTTCAACATGTTCTCGGAAGCACTGTTCTGGTAGCTCTTATGGCATCATTGCAACTACCTCTTGTTCTTACAAAATTGTCTTATCTGATAGATAACCCATGGAACGTTTCCTTGGCCCGTGCGAACGCAGCTGGCCTTATTATGGCCGATTCCCTAATAGACCGCAACCTGGGTAAAAGGCCTGTGACCTTGCTTGGGTATTCACTTGGGTCGAGGGTCATATTCTCATGCCTGAAGGAACTCGCAGATAGGGGGGCCCAAGGGCTTGTCGAAAACGTCTACATGTTCGGATCACCAAATGTGGCAAACAAGGATGAATACATCAAAGCTCGCAGCGTGGTCTCTGGGCGTTTCGTCAACGGCTACGCTTCTAACGACTGGATCTTGGGTTATCTATTCCGTGCGACGAGTGGTGGAATCATGCGTGTTGCAGGTCTTGCACCAATTGAAGGAATTCCTGGACTAGAGAATCGCGATGTGACCCAGTTGGTCAATGGGCATATGGATTATCGTACAGCAATGCCTCGGTTATTGAAAGAGGTTGGATGGGAAGTGTTGAGCGAGGAATTTGCTGAAATCGAAGACCCTGATCCGGAAAGCCATGGAGAGCGGCAGCGGGAGTTGATCCGAGAGATCGACGAAGCCCGTAAAGAGGCAGAGATGAAACCAGAGAAGAAGCGATTTGGTCTGTTCAAGCGAGGGAAACTGGCGCAAAAGAAGGGGTGGGAGACATACGACGTCGAGCGCAACAAGTCCATATCGCGTAGCTCGACCGACAGCGCCGGTACCGGGTCAGTTTTGTTTGACATTGACGCTATCAAAGCCGAACTGGCTTCGGAGGCCATCGAAGTTAAGCAGCTGGAGTCAACCCTTCCTCCAATGAAGTTGGATTTGAATTCTCCAAACGGACAACCTCCCACCACGCCGTCATCCTCCGATGCAAAACAGAAAGAAAAAGAAACGCCAAATGCAGGCACAACGCAGCCCATGCCTGCACCAAGTTCTGATCATAAATCACTAACCCCCGATTTGCTCTCTGGTCCACACGAGGAAGAAGGGATCGAAATGACTTTTGATACTTCATACAACGAAGATATACCACAACGTTCGCACTCTGCATTCGAACCACCCAGCCATGATCCTTGTCCTACGAGACCGGAACTGCGATCCTCCGCGACGATGCCGGTTGGCGTTGGTGCCGGTGTTGGTGCCAGTGCTCTGGGTGCGTTAGCTATGGAACCTAATGCTTGGGCAGAGCATGACTTTGGGGGTGGCGAAGAAGGTGATATGGAATTGAGCTTTGAGTGAAAGTTTTACATTTCAAGGTATACATCTGTTATATAAGGCACAAGGTTTTCTATGGTGTTGTTGGGTTATGTTTGTTTGATGTACGTTTTAAGCAAGGTGCTAGCACTCATTATTATCACGCCAATTGTACTGTATTATTTCATATTTTCGAAATCCTCCATACATGGTGTTGTCGCATACTCCGGCCTACTAACTAGTCATCAACTAGTATTCAATCAGTATCCCAACTGCCGCCCCCTCACCTTCGAAATTACAAGCTAAACCGAAATGATGTTTCCATTTCCTCATCTTAACTGACTAAATCACAATATCGCTCGTTGAGCTGTCGGATCTAATCTGCCGCTGCGGAGAAACGCCTAGTTCGCGTGTCACGCGCGTTCTCCCTCGCTCTCCCTCGCCCCTCCCACAAGTCAGCCCTGCACAAGTCACGCCTGAACGCCTGATTAGGGGCTGACTGAGCGTCGTCTAAAGAACTTGGCCGATCAAAATTCCTAGTTCGTTCTGCTTCTTTTTGGTAGCCAACGTCAAGTACTGATTATTATCAAGCTACTTAGAACCGTGCGGTGACCCTGACAAAAGCACGCAACGGCAGTACTACGACCGAACTACCTCTCCGCGACCGGAAACTAGGGCCGTTAGCTGTCATTGAGCAATTAATTATCCCCTCGAACCGTCGGTATACCAGTTTTATTGCAGTAGTGTTCCCGCGGCCACCACAATTCACCATGGGGACCCGAACGAGACCAGATCCAAGCTTTTCAAGAAACTACCTCACGACAAGGAATTTTTCGGGCAAGCATCTCTTGTCAACGTTCAATAAAGAATCAAACGAACCCAGCAAATCACCCAAGCCAGAGAGACCCGAACCCGGTATCGACGATGCGCCGATTAGCTCCAGCGACGACGAAGTGGAAGCAGGCGATCATAATGTCGCCGACATATCCGATCTCGAGGAAGATAGAGAATTGAAGGCTCCGGGGATGCAAAGTCTGGAGGATAAACTCGCAGAAAGTAGTGCCTTTGGGCGGCGAAGCGGGAGGGTATCGGTGTCGAAGCAGGACGGGGATGATAAACTGGAGGTAGCGAGCTCTCAGGAAAAGAGCCGGGCAAGGACTTCGAGTGCTATGGATGACCGGGATAACTTAATCGAAATGTGGGGTTCTTCACAGCACAGCAAGAGGCGGAAGGGGGCACAATTTTCGAGCCAGAGCAGACTTTCAGCCTCCAGTGTGCCTTCCTCTCAAGACAGCAAGTCGATATCGAGACCGCAAAAAAACAACAAAGCATACGGGAAAAATTCTCCACAGGAGAGGAAGGGAAAAAAGCAAAAAAGCAGCTTCCAAATGCCGAGGGAAATCGACATGTCTAGCCCACCGTCTAAGACTCGTATGAATGAAAAGAGTTCCGAGTTTAAGAGCTCGCCTGCTTCGCCCAACGGCATCTATTCGGATAAAGATCCTCAGTTTGCAGAGGTTCTGGATTTACTGTCACAGGATGATGCGTCACCGCTTAGTTCTCCGATCAACACCCCGTCACCTCCATCGTCAGCATTCAATTTTGAGTTTTCGCAGGCAGACGAGGGAATTGCGCAACCAAGGAAGGCTTTATGCCCTATGTGCAAAGAAGAAGTCGATCCCGACGCTCTTATGAGATTTGAGGCGCAACCTAAGCAGCGTTTCCGCGATCAGATGGTATTCTGTGAATCACACCAGGTGTCCTCGGCCGAAATGGAATGGAAGAGCAAAGGATATCCGACTATTGACTGGGATACATTTGATGAACGAATCCGTAGTCATTACGATGATCTGGCGAAACTTATGGTTCCCGAGTGCTCGTCGTTTTATAGGAATCTTCTCGACAGTGCTATGAAATCAGGAAAAGCGAAGAATTTCCGGCTTACTTTGTCCGGTGGTGGGTTGGAGGATATCTCGTGCGGTTACTATGGGACACGAGGATCTGGTAAAATGTACTGTTCTCCGTTCGCAACAATTTCTTTCAGAAGATGGCTAAGATGATGGACAGGTTGCAAGCTGTGACCACACATTTCGCTCCTCAGTTACGCCGCCTCGCAGCCGCTGATCACATCGTCAAGACAGCTGGTGTTGCTGGTTACGCACAAGCAGTTCTCGTCCCCGAACTGGCTGTTCGATTCGTCAAGGAAGACATGAACGTCGACGACGACCAAACCGCTCGACAAATCCTACGTGATAGCATCAGTATTGGCGAGAAGTTGAACGCGCAATTAAACGATGTCGTGCCGGTCCCTGAACTGGATGAGGATAAGGAGAAAGCAACCGCCTGAAAAGCATTGATTGTTGTTGTTGAGCATATATACCCCATTTTACGTTATTTCCGTGGTCCATCTGTTTGATATCTACACTGGGAGGATTCTTTCTGTTTTGTATCCGGCGGACCTGCTTTTAATCAAGTATATATAGTTGCATTCGAATCCCAGGGTATCTACAGCCAATTGAACAGATAGAGAAAAATTAAAGGAATTGAAGCAATCCCAGCTTCCTAAAATGTACACTCTGTTACGGAATATTCCGTTGAGCACGGACAGGCAGCGATAACGATTGATAAGGCCCGATCACATCAGCTCTCCGCATCTCCAACTCTCTCAGCTCCGCCAGCTCTCTCCTCCTTCAACTTCATTCATGCAGTGCGATTTCCAAGCCATTCGTTTCTAGATTGGAGTGAAATTGCTGTAAATTTATTTTGCAAGATGAAGGAAAAGAATATGGCTCCTTTGGAGCCCTCGCCCCTCCTTCTTGTCCATGTCGCTCCGCAACGACAACAATATCCCCACAATACTTTCCGTCGTATCCTCGGCTTGCTCCTTTCCATCGCCCTCGTTTTATTTCTGGCCCCGGATTCCTTTTGGTCCTATATTCCTGGTTCGCGCTCAATTCCACACTCATCATGGCCTCAGGGTTACGGTCTTTCCTACGAACAGCTGCAGGCTGTTCTCACAAGCACCCCGTCTGCCGCCATGGCACGTGAATGGAGTTCGTACTACACAGCAGGCCCTCACCTCGCTGGCAAAAACCTGAGCCAGGCGCTCTGGACTCGCGAGAAATGGCAGGAATTTGGTGTCGAGGATACCATCATTGATACCTACGAGACCTACCTCAATTATCCTGTGGACCATCGCTTGGCGCTTCTCAAGAAGACTGAGACTGGCTCCACTGAGGTCACCTTCGAGGCGTCGTTGGAGGAAGACGTACTTGAGGAGGACCACACAAGCGGTCTCCCCGATCGTGTACCTACTTTTCACGGTTACTCGGCTAGCGGGAATGTTACTGCTCCGTTTGTTTATGCCAATTTTGGCACGTTCGACGATTTTGAAGACCTTGTCAAGGCAAACGTCGACCTTGAAGGCAAGATTGCGATTGTCAAGTATGGTCGCATTTTCCGTGGGTTGAAGGTGAAGCGGGCGCAGGAGCTCGGTATCGTCGGTGTGATTATGTACGACGACCCGCAGGGGGATGGCGAAATCACCGAGGAAAATGGCTACAAGGCGTACCCTGAGGGTCCCGCCCGGAATCCCAGTGCCGTGCAAAGAGGAAGTACGCAATTCTTAAGTAAGTGCACCAGAGCCCCTCGTGGTAGAACTGTCCAATCTAACAATACTGTCTGATATGAAGGCTTTGCTCCTGGTGATCCAACCACGCCTGGGTACCCATCCAAGCCTGGCTGTGAGCGTCAAGACCCACATGATTTTATTCCATCGATTCCCTCCCTCCCAGTCTCTTATAAGGAAGTGCTGCCTCTCCTGAAGGCTCTCAATGGTCACGGCCCTAAGGCATCGGACTTCAACCAATGGTGGCAGGGTGGTAGACTCGGTTACAAGGGCGTCGAATACAACATTGGGCCTACTCCGGAAGACGTAGTCATCAATCTTTACAACCAACAGGAATACGTGACGACTCCGTTGTGGAACGTTATCGGTACTATCAAGGGCATTATTCCGGATGAGGTCGTTGTTCTAGGCAACCACCGTGATGCTTGGATTGCAGGCGGAGCTGGAGATCCAAACAGTGGCTCTGCCGTCCTCAACGAGGTGGTCCGCAGCTTTGGCGAGGCCCTTAAGGCAGGATGGAGGCCTCTGCGGACGATTGTCTTTGCCAGCTGGGATGGTGAAGAGTACGGACTGCTGGGCTCCACCGAATGGGTGGAAGACAAGCTTTCCTGGCTCTCGAAGACGAATGTCGCATACCTCAACGTGGACGTTGCTGCTAGTGGTACTGACTTCTCTCCACGGGCAAGCCCACTCTTGAACGATGTCATCTACGAAGTCACTGGACTGGTCCAGTCGCCCAACCAGACTGTTGAAGGCCAGACTATTCGAGACGTCTGGGATGGTAAGATTGCGACTATGGGTAGTGGAAGTGACTTCACTGCCTTCCAGGACTTTGCTGGTGTTGCCAGTTATGATCTGGGTTTCGGTCGTGGACCAAATGACCCGGTTTATCACTATCATTCCGACTACGACAGTTTCGACTGGATGGACCGCTTTGGAGACTCTGACTGGCTCTATCACGAAGCTGCCACCAAGCTGTGGGCACTTTCTGCTGCCAAGATTGTCGAAACTCCTGTGCTTTCCCTCAACGCTAAGGAATACTCGCTCGGCTTGCAGACATATCTTGAAGCGGCCAAGAAGACTGCAA
Source organism: Aspergillus ruber CBS 135680 (assembly GCF_000600275.1). Taxonomy (NCBI): domain Eukaryota; kingdom Fungi; phylum Ascomycota; class Eurotiomycetes; order Eurotiales; family Aspergillaceae; genus Aspergillus; species Aspergillus ruber. The sequence continues at coordinate 212,513 of NW_024467312.1, read as the reverse complement.
AAAATCTGCCAGTTGGTGTAGACTTTGACTTCGAGCCACTGGACAGTGCCATCGTACAATTCCAGGCCATTGCCGCCGCATTTGACGCGTACGCTGAAGAGCTGTCTTCCAAAATTGGTGAGGATCTCCCCTGGTATCTGTTGTGGAAGAAGGTACAGTTGTTCTTGCAGATCCGCGCTGTGAACAACAAGTACAGAGAGATCGAACATCAATTCCTGTATCAACCGGGACTTGATGGACGGAGCTGGTACAAGCATGTTGTGTTCGCGCCTGGTCTTTGGACTGGATATTCGGGCTCGACGTATCCTAGTTTGACCGAAAGCTTGGAGGCGGGAGATGTGGCCAACGCGAAGGTGAGTGTCTTTCCTTTGTATTTGTGTTGATTTGGGAAGTTGCTAACGGAGATCTGCAGAAATGGAGCTTCATCATTGAGACGCGGATCCAGGCCGCCACCGAGCTGCTGCAGTAGAGCACCCAAATGGTTCTTGATGTGAATTTGGAACGGGTCAAACGATGGACTTATGACATGCATACAACCCTCGCGTCCAGTCTCTTGGTCACTTGGGATTTTGGTTATGATTAGGTGGGAATAGCATCAATCAATTACTTTGGTTTTTTGTATATGCAGTAGCCGTTAGAGCAACCACGCATCCCATGGAGGATTTCAGCGATTCCACAGGAACACAGGAGCATTCGCATGCGGCGAATAGTGAACTGTGAAGCTAGTGCACCCCTAATGGCCCTGACAATCTACCATGCTATTTATGAAGGCAGGGCAAAGCAAGCCATCTACTGAATCTACGGTGACAGAACGTAGGCTCCGCGGTCTGTCCATGTTGACCTGTTTGCTCATATCGATCATTTGTTGGTTAGTCACTAGTCGTTACATGGCTGACCTGGCTGGTTTTTATGGCAACCCTTCATCCAATGACCATGAGATCCACACTTCACACACTAGCAATTTTGGCGACATTGTTGGTAATTTGCATTGGGTACGGATGAGGCTCTCATGCTGACTGAAATTGCTGATAATGTCACCACGCGAGATGAGGTACAAAACGCCTTATCAATGCCTATACTAAGGAACAGGGGAAAACTATCGACAATTGACAGGTTAACTCATGACAGATGAGAGCACAGCTGAGCACAGACAAATATATAGATAGAGAAATAAGACAATGGCTAGAGAGCAAGCAAATCATTACGAGTCTACTCATATACATCCCCACCTAGTAGACATCAACTCAACGTCAAGTTGCTGTATGCAGCGAGCGAGCCTGCGTCAGCAAGGTCAAGTCCTCGGCAAACAGTTCAACTGCAATGATAAACGTGACCATGAAAATTAGACAACCAAGCTACAGAAATGCGACAGTTGCAGCAGCAAATCAACAAAAGAGACGAACAAAAACAATCTGGAGATAGCAAGGAGAGAACAATGTTAAAGAGAGGCCACAAACTTGAAACAATAAGTAAAAGATTGCGAAGGCATTGGAGGGCTCATGGGCAGTAAAAGTAAGGTGACAGCGAATGTAAGAGGAATGAGTGCCAAAGCCGATATTATTCAGGTAATTCAGGCAATTCCTGGGTTTGAGGGCGACATGGCATTGCATGACTCTTCAGAGATTGCAGAATTATGATCTTAGCTCGAAGAGCATAATGCTAGACTCATAATAGCAGTGCAGTTGTACCTTCCTAACAAGGGCCCCGTCCCACTTCTAGCTTTCTCCCGCGAAGATCGCGCCCGACGCCATATTGATCAAATTTATCTTGTCCTGTTTGTACTTGTGACACCTTCTCGTCGACACGGCTGCTGCGGTCCTTGGAAAGTCTCTGAAGTGTATCATCGGACATCTGTCCCAACCACTGCATAGACATGGCTCCAGTGAAGATACGTCTGGCCAATATTTGGTCTCCAATTGTCGAAACGATTAGTTGATGTGAATTATCAGCGGAAGTGATGTCCTCGAAGGTGTTTTTCCGGGCTGTTTTTGCAGGGTGCGGCGTGTCACTGTCACTGTCTTCCCTTGTGTCATTAGGCTCAGCATCGTCTGATTTCATATGTTCTGCTCCTTGCCATGGTAAGGTCTGCGGTTTCTCATCCAATTCCATCGGAAGGGAGTCAAGAATTGTCGAGTACTCGGAGAGCCTATCTTGGAATTCCACAAGCATCTCCTTGGTGACTGTCACGGCATTATCAACATCTCTCAGTCCTGGACTCGAGAATTGTTTTTCGCCAGCACTGTATTTCTGCGATCGGTTGTTGTCAACTGAATTAAAAACATTGCCACAGATCGTAACGCATTGCTTTAGGCTTTCATCCTCTTCCCTTATATTGCTCGTTTTGTCGACATCTCTTCCATTGCTGAACTCAAATTCAAGTAGAGATTGCGGCCTTCCATACATGAGTTTTGAGTGTTTCTGGAGGCCAGACATCGCATCCGCGACCAGCCGCTTATAGTCGTCGAGAACACCGGTAGCCACGGCAGCTTCACGGCTGTCAAGCGTGGTCAGCAAGTGAAATATTCCTGGGTATTGGAGTCTTACAAAGTTGCGTCACCAAGAGCGATACTCATTACCAGCTTGTATGCAGCCAAGGTGGTCCTCCAAGTTGCAATCGCCCCTTCCCGGAATCTTGTTTTCTCCCCATTAGAATGAATCATACATTTACTGATAGCTTCTGCGAATTTTGTGCAGATCTTCCCGCACTGCAAGAGAGGTAGCTTTAATGCGATGAATCCGGCTTGGTTTTCCGCGGCTACCTGCCAAAAAGCTTCTAGGATCAGACTGAGAGACTTGAAGCCATACCACGACTCAGAGACGTCTCGCTTTTCGGACCGGGAGCTTTCGATAGTCTGATGAAGCGATTGGCTTGCCTGATGGGCAAATGCAGCCAGAGTCACCAAGTCAGATGTAAGTGGAGGCGCTTTTTCCATGGTGACAGCTGGCTATCGTAAAGAGAAGATAATGTAGGAGTGGAGAGAGCAGAGGAGATCAAGAATAGGACGAAAAGAAAACAAAAGCTACCTCCTGCATTGCGGAGAACGCCAAGATATATGACTGCGGCAAGCAGGCCGACCGAAGTTGCATTTACCCGCTTGTATGGAGTATCACCAGGAATAGCGTCTCACTTGAAACAAACTATTGTCTTTTCTGCCTTTGCTGGCCCAATCTGATAAAAGGGCAATCCTCTGGAAGCGGGGAGATTGCCAATATACTATACGCGCGCGCTACTACAGAGAAAGCAATGTAGAGTTTTGACAAGCGCCGAAGTGTTTCTATTTATGAATAGAACCCAGCGATAATGTATAGTTAGATATTTAAATCCCGGGATGATTGCTGAGGATGTTGTGTAACCTCAGAGCTTAATTTTCCTTTTTAACTATCTTTCGAAGATGACTGATCCATTGAGTGTTATAAGCGCTTCTGTTGGCCTTGGAACTTTCGCTTTCCAATCAGCCAAGGCTCTTAATGACCTGATCAAAAGCTTCCACGGCTACCCCGATAGCGTCAAAAATCTCCAAACAGAGCTACATGGTCTTATGATGGCCCTGGGGCATGTCCAAAACATCACTTGTGATGACAAAGTCCGTGCAGAACTCGACCCTATCCTGAAGGCGTGTGGCATGACCTGTTCGGGACTTCAAGACGTGATCAACAAATGCACATCGCATTCGGGAGGGCGTCAGCCGAATTTCCATGATTGGATGAGAATGAAATTCCTTGGGGGCGACATCGACGAATTCAAAGAGACCCTAGCAGGGTACAAGAGCACAATCACCATTATCATCACTAGTATAAGCATGTTAGCTCATTTCCCCCAAGAGTATATCATTTGGAACAACGCTAATAACTTCAATCAGTGACTTGGCGCAAATGAACCTGCGTCAACTAGCAGACTACCAGAGCGCGATTTCCGAAACGATGACTCGTCTTTCGGCCCAGCTTCAGAATGTTGGCCAACGATCTCCGATGGAACTAGAGGACCAAGGACAAATCAAGGAGCTGGAAGATGCAATTATTCAGTGTATCCAGGCTTGTCAGAAAGCTGGAAGCAGCATCGACCGAGTTCGACGGGAATCCCTTGGCGAAGCAACGCGCAGGCGAAAGAAAAGCATCGCAGCTCGCAAGATACAGCAGAAGACAGACGAGGATCTTCAGCGTGTTCAGTCATTCCTCTCCAGCAGCGAGACCAGGCTCCTGGAGGTGAAAGAGCAGGAGCTGGTCCGACAGCAACAGCAGCAGTTGGAAGAGCGAAGATGTTGGCTTGATCACTGCAGAACAATCCTGGAGGCGAAACATGAGGAAGCGCAGCAAGAAAGGGCCCACAGGTTTGAAAATATTTCTTCTCAAGACCAATCCCTTCAGATTGTTATATCTACCACGCAGAATACGGTCTCAGCTAAGAACGTCAACGCCGCAACTCAAAGCTCTCAAATAATGGGTGACTGTCCAAGTTCAACAGTGGAAAAACTCATTGAGAATCACGGTTCCCGCCGGCAAGAGAGTCCTTCGGTTCCATCCAGGAAGGTCTTTAGGTTTTTCGGACGGACAAGCAAAAAGGCGTCCAGTCATTCTTAGAATATAGATAAATTGGCAAAGAGCGTTTGTTATGTATATAGCGAAAAAAAACGTCTGTTTTATGCCACATCATCCTCAGCTATGTATCGCTCTTAACCTGAAGATGTTCAGCTATATCTCACACTTGGTTGATCGGCGGACGAGGTGACATTCCCGGTAGAACTGCATTATCTTGCTTCACGCTGCAATGCAATGCAATGAATTTGCTCTGGATGAATAGAAGGGCCACGGGTAATTGGATAAGGACTGTTCTATTGATGATGTCGGCAACAAGACTAACGTCAACACCCTGTATTCGTGAAGCTTAAGATAAATGTCCGGTTACCTCCGGCTCTGATATCGCTGTTTGGAAAGACTGGGAGGAATGACAATCAATCAGATCTAAACCATTTGGTGAATCCACCATTCTTGCCCACCAAAAGAGTTATCGCTCTTCTCCGCTGTAACTCCGACTGACTGCCTGCTGACAAACCCTTGCGTTGACTCGAGCGCTCCTAAATAGTTTCATCTTTTTCTCTTTTCTCTCTCTCTTAAGCGCATACCCGTGAAAGTTTGTGGTCCTATCCGGCCTACATTGGTTTAGTTGTGTTCTCCATGCCGGCTTGAAATATTTCTCTTCTTCGGCTCCGACAGGATTAACCGAAAATGTTGCAAAAACGGCCGAAGCTGCCCGTTCAGCAGCTTATCGTTCTCTGTAAGTCTACATTATTACTCCTTTGCTTCTTCTCATGAAACTAATAGGGTTATAGCAATATGTCGTTTCGCGGAGCCTGTTGTCCTGACTTCGGTCCTGCCGTATCTTGTATGTTTTGTTGTCCCCATTTATTGATTCCCACTGACAATCGCAGCCTGAGATGGTCGAACACATGGGCATCCCCAAAAACGAAATCGCAAAATGGGTAGGCATCACCTCCGCCGTCAGCGCCATCAGCCAATGCGCCATGGCCGTCCCCTGGGGCACAGCTTCTGACTACATCGGCCGAAAACCCACTATCCTCACCGGTCTCATGTTCACAATGATATTCTCGCTGGTATTTGGTTTCTCGCAGAACATGGCCACATTATTATGGGCCCGTGCGTTGCTGGGCCTGATGAACGGAAACGTCGGAATTATCCGAACGATGGTTGCGGAAATGGTTCCGGAAAAGGAATTGCAACCTCGGGCGTTTAGTGTTATGCCACTTGTGTGGACGATAGGGACGATCTTTGGGCCAGCGTTTGGGGGGTCTTTGGCGAGGCCGGCGGAGAAACATCCGAGCATTTTTGGGGGGTCGGAGTTTTGGGAGAAATATCCGTTCCTCTTGCCGAATTTGGCGTCGGCGTGTCTTTTTGTTGTTGGGATTGCGACGGGGTTTTTGTTTTTGCGGGAAACTCTGCAATCAAGGCGGGATAAGCGTGACTATGGTCTCTTAGTGGGCCAGGTGTTGACGCGCCCATGCACTTCGCGCAGAAAGACCGTCAACTCGGAGGCCGGGGATGACGAGCGAACGGCGCTCCTTGGTGAAGACGGTGACAATGGCCAGACGGACAGACAACCAAAACAGAAGCCCGCTGGGCGAACAAGCTGGCGCGAGGTCTTCTCCACGCAATCTGTTCTTGTTTTGATGGCCTACGGCATGCTGGCAATGCACAACATGGCCTTTGACTCACTGCTACCAGTATTCCTACATTTTCCCGAGCAGGAATTGGACGGAAACCCAGATGTCCAATTACCATTCAAATTCATCGGCGGATTCGGCGTCGACTCCCAAACAATCGGCCTCTTCTACACCCTAATCGGCATCTTCGGTATGTTTGTGCAGTTCTTCTTCTTCCCCACCATCGCAAAAAGATACGGCGTCCTCAACATCACAAAACTCGTCTACTTAATATTCCCGATCGTCTACTTTGTTACGCCTTTCACAGCGCTCGTCCCATCCGCATTCCGTAATTACGTCGTATTCCTGCTTATGCTTACGAAACTGTCCGCGTCGATTTTCAGCTTTCCGTGCTGCACGATCTTGCTTACGAATTCTGCGTCTAGCTTGAATATTCTGGGGACGCTGAATGGGGTCGGGACGAGTGTTAGTGCGTTGGGGAGGGCTGTGGGGCCGGCTGTTGCGGGAGCCACGTTTTCGTTTGGGGTGAAAAGGGGGTATGTTATTATTCCTTGGTGGACGTTGACTGTTATGGCTGCTTTGACGGCGGTGCCGACATTCTGGATTGAGGAGACAGATGGGTTTAGGGGGCATGATGCAGATGACAATGATGAAGAGGATTCAGAATCTGGAGAGCATGACTATACAGATCGACAGCATCATTCCAGATGATGCTGCTCACGAGTATTTACTGACATGAGATTGGTCGTAATATCTTTTTATTTTGCACATCTGCAGCAGGGGGCTGTATGATTACTCACTCTGAACGGCGCACAGTATACGACCGGGTTTTGTAGAGTAGATCATATAGCCTCAATTGCAGATGCGCAAGGTGAAATGGCTGGAATCAATCTCATGTCGTTCTTCATGTCTGTCATGCTGTGCATGATTACGACCATGTTTATGTTTGATAAATAAAGTGAAAGACGCGTTCTAGTACACTCATCATGCTTTCGTACCTCACACAAACTCGCCATCCTGTTGTCCCAACTCCAAAGTGAAAAGGTGAAGGGTATCAAATGCAAATGACGAGGATTTGATGAAAGTAGACAGATAGTTCTTAAGAGGTGACAGTAGTCTAGGTAGATGAACGGTATAAGCTCGTCCGCCCCTCACAAATTAGAAAAAGAGTCTACCATCTGGCATCCGTCGGTCGATACATATGTCGACTACTTGTTGGTCTTGGCCAGTATACCTCGACGTGAGCGCCAATTCATGATCTTTTGTGACTAATCTTTCCTGCGTTGCGTTGGTTTTAAGATGCATGATGAGTAGTGCCAATGTTCAACAGCCTTCATCATTGCTAACTCGGTAAAAGTCAGAAACAGTGCTAGGTTTGCAATATAAGTCGCAAAACGATACCATTTCTCCAGTTCCCACAGTTTGATATCGATGTGTCCCATCATACCACCACAGGTGGTCCAGATTCGTCAGGCATATAAGATGTAAGCTGTCTGGTTTCCTGGCCTTGTCATTACTAAACTTCGATTGGTAGAGAATGCGACTTTCTGAACCGTGCCACTCTACAAAACCAAGAAATCCAATGTATATGATCAGAACTTTGAGCAAACTATGATCGACTCTAGGGCGCAATTATATTACGACAGAACTATATGATGTTTACTTTATTGAAGCCGTACCTGCTTGGTAGTCATTGGATAAAGCTCAGGTAGAACAAGTCATATTTTGTATTTGTGGTTATGGTCCCATTACACTTATCACTTGATGCTCGACCGTACACATTTCCAACCACAGCCGATCAACCAATCAAGCCCTCTTGCCCAAAACCTCCTTTCCAAAAACCACCACACCATAAGTCGCTAAAATACTCAACCCAACCGGCACCATCTTACCCCCCGTCTTAATGGCCCTGGGCACCGAGCTACCACCCAACACAACCGATGCCAACAGACTAAGTTCCTCACCGAGAGTCTCGCCGTTCCGCAGTCGCGAGTAACTGTACATGTAGAGCGCACCAACGGAGAGGCCTGCTGCGATGGAGGGAATGGAGCCTGTGCGGGCGTAGCCGATTACGCCGCCGAGGGAGGTGAGGAGGGAGAGAGTTAGGGCGGAATTTGTCGGGAGGGATTGTGGTTGAGACTGGTGTTTAATTAGCTGGAAATGGGTTGAATATGGGAGAGGAAGGGGGCTTGCCATTTTATGTTATTGTGATTGTGTGCTTGTACAGTTCTTAAGTGAGGTTGAGATAGGATCTACGATAATCAGTGAAAAGTGGAGTGTCATTCGGAGATCGGATTAGTAATTACGGACATAAGCGGAGTTAACTAGGGCATTTCCATATCTGGATGTACTCCGTACGGTATACCTCCTAGTGACTGCTCTCTTCCACCTCATTATTGCCTTTTCTCCATAATTGATTGGTACTACTGAGCTATTAAATGAATAGTTTTAATGAAAGTTCTCTCGTCCATTGTCGCCTCTTTTCCAATCTACACGAGCATCTACTTTCACGCCGGTGTTGTTCCTACACATTGTTACACACTAGTACTAAATTTGTCTGTTCAAGTCCCAGTAGCCTGCGCATGCCAATATTGCTCAAATAATGAAACCTGATTGATATACTGCTCTTCGAATGATTAGGCGCTCATCGAGGACAACTTGCAGCAAGAACTCACCTCCAGGGTGAATGTCATGTTGATGCGACAACCGTGACAGACATCAGCGTATATGCTGGCTACAATTACAATATTTGGCACAACCTTATTATCCTAGCACGAGAAGTTTGAGAGCCGCTCAGCCGTTGTGGAGGCAAAGCAAAGAGCCTGCTTTAGGAACGGCATTGGAAAAGCTATGGCATATATGGCAACATATGGCATGGTCTTGGTCGGAATTAATGCCAATTTCTTTGACTGGATAAAGACATCCTATACGGATTTGTTCCACCAACATGGATTCTAGAAGAGAACTGATACAAGATGTAAGTACAGCCTTGTTTAGCAAAATTGGTATTCTAATTATCAGCAGATACCGCTTCATAGATGCCATAGTCTGGAGTTGTCTGCTTCCTCATCATACACAAGCCCAAAGAACCGGTTTCCAACAATAGATAAACTGTGGAATTACAGCTTCGAGTCATCTTGACTCTACATCGTGTCTTACTGGAACCCGTATGACCTAGTCGGGGGCGTTTTCGTCATCTCCGGTTTGATATAATATGCCGCAAAGGTTTTTTTGAATTCCTTTTTACGGCAGTTTATAGACATCTCTATAAGAATTTTTATTCGGCGCAGCTCTCGATAGCATGCATTTGGGCAATGGGCAACATGATATGTTAACCGAGAGCCAGTCGACCCATCCGTCGCCGCAAAATCCTTAACAAGCAGATACGAAATCGACCAAATGGTTCTCACTACTATTTGACTACCAGCCTCATGTGGGATTGTTTGTTACTTTGTGGTTATCTAGCTTCAACCTGTACATGTATACGGGGTTCGGCTTCTAATGATATTACACTTCAGACAAAGAGCAGCATTAAGAAGTGGGAAAGTTAACAAAGTTGACGAAGTAGATAAATAGGACAATGATGTTCATGGTAGAAAGATTAACAGAAACCATGTCAAGAAATTATTAACTTAAGATACATCACTTAATAATAAACAACTATCCATTCATTCTCTTTCATGTTCTGGAGAAAGGACCTTGGCATATAATATTCAGTCATCCCAGGCATAATAATCTCTCCACTGTATCCCCAAACTCTGCTACAAGCCAGGGCTTCCACTCCCAATCAATTTACCCTCCAAACTCAGAGGTCCTACCTTGAATTCCATGCCATCGTATAAGGGGCGAAATATAATGATAATATTGAAGTTATGGTGCTCCATATTAACTACTAGAATGCTACCTTTATACCATAACCGACTAAGACATTTCCAAGGCATCATTGGAGATCGAAAGTAAACTACACACCAGTACAGTCCAAACCAAAGCATTTATTGCCTATCTTACAGCAGTGTAATTCAGAGTATCATTCCGGTGGCCTACCTTTGCAACGCGAGATGAACTTACAGCTGAACGAAGCAAGCGATGCATACATGCGATGCGGAAAGGTATGCGCAGGATTGTCATCCCGATAGCAACGTACTCGAGCACGTCTAATAGATAAATGCAAAAAATTCTCGAATCTTTCTCCCATCGACGATCAGTCTCCTTCAGAAACAGTTGATGACCAACTCACCAGCAAACACTGATCATGGCCAGGTCTTTTGTTCCTCGTCGGATCGAAATTTGGGTCGCTCGGGTGAGAAAACGATGCAGTGACCGGCAACGCCAACGAAAGTAATGGGTTAAAGAGCCTGTTTCAAGAAGCTGAAGCATCCTCTCTTGTTCTTTTCTTTGCAAGCAGCACCGGGTTTCGCCAAACTACTGACAAATCAGGGCATAAAGAAGACAGGAAAAGGAAAATAAACACATGCTCACATGAGTCCAGACAAATATTAAATAGAGAAACAAGGAAAAAGGAAAAAAAAGTCATAGCTAGAATTGACATGTGTCGAACTTAGCTGGAGTCCATGGTCCATCTTTGGTTCCGGCCAAGATCATGGACCGGTCATTGTATTGAAAAAGCACCTCCTCTTCCATAGTTATCTCGACTAACATCGATGCGATGTTTAATCTGTTGGATCGAGCGTCGTGTTGTCCGTATCTCTTATAGTCCCGACGACTGTAGACGGTGGGGCCGTCTCCACTGTTGTCTCTCCCTGGCGGTTGGGAACGAATGCGTACCTTGGCAACCCAGCCATCTTCTCCTCTGGGCTGAACTCGTTATCAGAATACACCAATCGGGCTTGCTTCGACTTGTCTTTCTTGGTGGGCTTCTCCTCCGTCGCTTCTGCGGGCTTGCCGGTTTGGTCATCTGCAGATACCGGGACGGCTCCGGGTGTTGGTGTCTTGTCTGTACCGGACAGTCCAGGTGTTGGCACGGAGTGTCCCATATGCATCTGCTGCATCTGGTAGGAATTGACCTGCGGAGCACCGAAACTGGGTCGTTGGGGGAGGCTGGGAGCAGTCGGAAGGCTACCGGACCGGGGCGTAAATCCTGGCGTAGTTTGCGGGGAGGCGGTATTCTGGGGTACTTGTGGTTGCGTTTGTTGTTGTGGGAAGGGCGAAGGAGTAGGAGTAGTTCCAAAAGCCGGGAAAGCTTGGCCTGGTGTTCCGGCCTGGAAGGACTGCGGAGTATATTGCGCTGGAAATTGCGGTTGGCCTCCAGGCGAGTAGTTCTGGTAGACCGGGCTCGCTGTCTGCTGATAAGGCTGGTTAGCGGTAGCGGTAGCAGCAGCGCCATACGGTTGCGGGTATGAAAATTGTTGGTTGGCGATGGCGGGACTCTGTGGTGATTGACCCTGACAAGTCAGTATAACAATAACTTGAAAGGTAGGGAGGAACTCACAAATCCACCCGTAGTAGGCGTTTGCCCAGCCCCAACCGGTGTCCCTTCAGCGCTACTCCCATTCACAGCCTCTGCCCGTTTCGCCCTATGCTCCGCCAAGCGCTTCTTCATCTCCGACACACTCTCCACCTTTGGTTTCTTCGCCGAGGGCTGACCTGTCCCCGTTCCCGCCGGTGGGTTCCCCGTCACAGCCTGCCGCTCCGCCTCTGCCTGCTGGAACTGCGTCAAGACGCGCTGGTTATGGCTCTGGATGATGTCCTCGGGAACACCCTCCATTCCAAAAATCTCGACGTCCAAACCCGACCGATTGGGAAGCGCATTGTCGACAGCGGAGAGTTGTTCCTTGTGGACTTGGCTCATGTGCACCGAAAGTCCTAATTACGTAGTTGTTAGCAACGCGCACAATGGAGCCGGAAGAGAAAAAGAGAAAAGAAAAAAAAGAAAAAAAAAAACCAACCTCCTGCCGTATTAAGCCTCCTTCCACAACGTTCACACTTAAAGTGCTTTGCCTTCTGGTGCGATATGAGAATCTTGAGATCTTCAAAGTCGCGCTCACAGTAGTAACACCACGGGCGAGCCAGAAGCTCTTCGAGCGTCGGACCTCGCCGCTTCTTTCCCATCGTGGCGGTAATTCTTCGTTTTGTTCGGAGCTAAGCCAGAGCTTCAAGGTAGACAGAGGATCGATGGTATGGTGCGATTGGGAGAGTACAAGGGTGGCCGTGACGTTCAACGCGTGGAGGAATCGGACTGAGTCGCAAAAGCGGATGGCGATTATGATCACGTGATGCTTACGTGATGTCATTGGCCCTAGTTACGTAGTTACTAGATTGGTGAGTAAATCCATCCCGTCTCTCTTTTCACCCTTTGCTTTCTTCTACCTATTCTCTCGCCATAATGAGTCTCAAGTAATCAAAGCTTTTAAACCACTTTGGATTGAAAGCGATGGCAAGCGATACTGTCCTGGCTCACGTAGCGTCGAAATATGAAACACCATCTCAGCAAAGGTAAATGTATGTTGTATTTTGCTGCTCTTCCACAAATTCTATATATCAATTAACACATTTACTTTGTTTTAGAAGACAATATTGACTTTGACTTCGTACACGATTTTTCTCGGGCTGGGAGTTAGGCTTCGACCCTGTTTCCAACCAAAAACAGACGCTGGAACTTCCGACAGCCAGTTATTATTATCTGCGGTAATTAATATGCTTAGACAGTGTGAGGTTGCAACAAATACAGGCAAGTTCTTTAGACAGACTTGAGAGACTGGAAGTAAACCGAAGAGCACGAGGCAACACTCCGTGAACGTCCGTGGAAGGGTTCTTCTACTCACATGGCTGAGAGAGTGATTACGGAAAGTTACATGGCATATTGTCGCACCAGTTTAGTACAGGCTAGAGGGCGTGTCCTTTACAGGCTGTTTCGGGTTATTTTGTCTTGCTTGCTGATTCTTTGAAACACTCCGGGGGGATATGTGTATGAAATTTTTTATCCAGCAAACTACTAGAGAGGTTTACTGGCCACGATGTTTTCCGAGGCCGCTATGGATGCCATTTATCTAAAGGGCGCTTGAAGAGTCCGAGATATGCTGTTACTTGGTTCGCATGCTCACAAACGGGTCGCTAAATTGGAACCACCAGCGTGATTATTTACATTAATAAGGACTATATGGAACAAGAAAGGTAGACAAATTTATCGAAGTAAAGTACGTAGCTCCTGAAAATTGTGCTATGTGTGCTTATGAAATGTCAATGTAACAAATATAGTCATCGGGCCAACTAACATTTAAAAAAAGTCAGTTTCTAACCCTACGATCCAATAAATTACCATTTATCAATTGATAGCAAGTGTCTGACATTTCCTACTGCTTTTTAAACTGGCCCGTGAACCTCACTTTTTGGACACATAAAGTCGACGCTATCATACACGAAGCCATCGAAGTCGACACAGACCCTACGAGAAAGATATATAGGACACGATAAGATCCATTCTACAAAAGCCACATCGTTCGCAATACTTAAAGCTCAGGATAGTCAGAAATCGCAAAGCCATAACAGCAGGGGGAGATAATTACAAACCGGACCGCCCGATACTCCATGACAGCCACACACGCCTCGATGCATTAATGTTTAAGGAACAGGGCCATATGTATCTAGCCGAATGGTTCAAGGAACTCTATGGCTTCACACCAGGCTAGATTGAAGATATTGGATTGGTACGCTGTTTTTACTCCTCCAGCTCTATAGCAGCTGTTGCTGACACACATCCATATTTCAGCATCGAACAACCTCACTTGTACCCTCAAAGTGGCCTACGCAGCTGAAGGCTACCATCTGGCAGGTATTCGCCTCGAACAAGATAAAACGGGTCTCATAGACAGTATCGGAGAATCCATTACGCAGGAGAAGTACAGGGAAGCCGAAGAAGCGTGCAAAGATCTTCTCTCGCTTTGGGCTGGGATTCGTTAAGCTCAGGAACGTAATCGACGTTTTCGTTTTCCCATTACGGATAGGCATTTCTAGGGCCGTTGTTGAGCCTAGTCCTTGATCATGTCGCAAAGTTATTCGCCAGTTCTGCAATGGCAGATTTGATGGAATGTACTTACTACGATGCAATGTTATTTTCTATGTCCTGCAGCATCTCCCGGGACTTGTCACACCCATCCTTGTAGGGTCCTAAACAGCTTACTGACCGTCAATGAGCTTATTTTACAGCCAAAACCAAATATGCACTCAGAGGATTCTGCTAGCCCCTTACAAAGCTGCCAGACCCCGTTCCCACATCAACTGGATTAGGAATCTGACATATTGTGGGCACATCTGTACTTAACTACGGACGACCTAAATCAACGTCTGATGCACATATTTTTATCTAAAATTGGCTCTCTCGATCAATCGTTTATGCATAAGGCCTAATACAGATTATCCGTAGCTCCTCGAGATGCCTTTTCTGCCAATCTCACTATTTCCAATCAAAAATGCTATGAATCACTACCCAATATTCAAGTCCGCTGTAACGTGAACGACTTAACTGCGGGTTAATTCCAAGGGCTGAAACCCCCTTCGCATATACCAAGTTTCATTGGATAAATAAGTATTATAGCTGTGGGCTCGGCTCAGCTGCAACTTAAATATGGAGTATATGATACACTTACGCAAACAGCCACTGCAGCCTTTAGCTACGCCAACCCTCCCTCTTTCTCTCATTACTATAAGAGGGCCTTTTATTCCCTGTTGATCGATTTCTGTCTAAGAGCCTTTCACAAAGATTCCTTGCAACATCCAAAACTCATACTAAAATGGGCCAGGTATGTAATGAAGGAGCCATTAACTTTCTAAAGGTTCACCACTAACATGTGACGGCCTGGTCATGTTGTCTGGCTATCACGTGAGATGCAGTTGTTTGCTTTGTTGATAAATACGGCATCACCTCCTTTCTTCCTTCCTCATGTTGATTATTCTCGTTGATAGCTACCTAGGTAGAACCCATGAGTTGGATGTTCCATTATCCTAGTAGAGCGCCGTGACATAACATATATAATGTCGACAGAGACTTTGATTCACTTTGAAGGCCCTAGCGCGTTTCCATAACACAATGGAAGCGTCAGCCAGTAAGTTGATCGGCAGTCCATAAGATCAGTACCGGGCCCATGCTAATGATCAATTTAGAACCCTAGCGGCTAATGGCGATGGTCAATTCCCTCCAATCGAGAACATACCAGTGTAAGTATTCCTTAAATGGAAAACAAAGAAGATTGGAAGAAGAAATATATGGGCTGACTGATGTGTTAGGCAATTGAGTGGTGAAATTCTTTATCAACTGAATAGATTTGGTGGAGTATTTCACAATGACTTTGATAATCAGTATGATGAGGATTATTAGAATCCTAGCTAGGTTACTGCTATATATCTCATGGTGAATAGATTGGTGTTATTTATATAGATGTCTTAGTCAAAAAATTTTGCTAGATGGCCTGCTATGGCTTAGCAACGGCCAGTGCATCTGGCAAGTCTTCAGATAATCCGATGGTTACTTTGGCAGCAGGAGTTACAATCATAGACACAGGCGCCGAAATAAGGGGTGGTCAGTCCCATTTGGAATCTTATAGGAATTTTATAGGACTATGGCCACAATTGACCATTAGATTGAATATGCCAGTGTCTAGAAAATCCGGTACGTATGTACAAACACAAGATTAAAGAAATAATAATCGATACCATTACTCCCTTTTTATCTTTTTAATTTCAAGTGAAAATCACTCATGCAGGACGTCTTGCATGCCCATGATTCGGCGGCGGTACCCCAGCCCCCGGTCCATTCCCAAACGGAATAAAGAATCTGTCTGGTGGATACGGAGTCTGATATTGTGGTTGCGGCGGTGGCGGTTGAAAAGGACCTGATGGGAAGTGAGCTATCCCTCGAGGGTCAATATGTCCAAATGGCGAATATGGTGTTGTGTAGCGAGGAGGATGAGGAGCGAGAGGGCCGCCAGGACCAAGCGGGTGACCAGCGGGAGCTGGAAGAGGGAAACCAGGGTTTGAAGCTGGCGGGGGTGGTGGATGTGCCTGTGGATGTGCATGTGATGGTGGTGGCGGTGGTGCTTGAGATGGTGTCGGTGCTGGGAGAGGTGGCGGTGCTGCTGTTGGCGCAGGACCAGGGCCTGGTGGAGGGCCTGGCGGCGGGCCTGGAAGAGCATGAACCGGTGTGGGACCTGAAGCTGGGCCCGGAGGTGGCAACGGTGCCGGGGCGGGAGCAATACCCGGTTTGGCCATTGGAGGATTGACACCAGGAACCGGTGGTGACTTCTTCTTCCTGCCGCCAATCTTTGGGGGTTGATCTGCTTTCTTGACCGCTGATGCCACTCGGTCAGCTTCGATCTCGTCCTTGGATCGCTTGGGTTGTCGGATACGGCCTGCTTGGTTAAACCGGGCCCAGTGGTTAAGCATGGCTTCCGTGCGTCTGGGGTTCTTGGAGTTGGCAATTTTCTCGGCTCGAGCTCTGTCACGCCGCTCCATCTCAGCAGGGTCAAGTTCATCCGGTAGCTCTGGTGTTGTGAAGGGATGAGGAGGTTGCATGGTCACAAAACCACCATTCGGCATGGGTTCGATGAATGCCAGCTGTGATGGGCCAGGGGCGAGAGATGTCGGGCGAGAGGAAGGTGCTGGAGTGGCAATGGGCGATCCATGCTGCGGTGTCCCGATGGGCGTGGTGGGCGCTCGGCCTTTACCTCTACCACCCCGAGTGTTACTGCCTCTTGTCCCGCGCATAACACCAGTGCCTCTGCCCCTGCCACGAGTAGGCGCTTGACCGTCGGGAGTAGGGGTTTCAGAAGATGCTCCAGAGACTGCGCTCACACCACCCCGGCCACGTCCACGTCCACGGCCTTGCCCGCGTTGTCCACGACCACGACCAGCGCCCCTTGTGGAAGTGGGCGTTGAGTATTCCTGGTCGTCCATTGCAGCACGCCCCCCACGTGTCTGCCGTTTCGTCGCTAGTTGCAGTTGCTCCTCCTCTTCTTCAGCGGCAGCTTGACGGGCTGCCTCATCAGCGGCCGCGGCCGCTTCCATTTCTTGCGCCTTGCGTGTCCGTGTGGCCTTAGAAGGTATATCTTCCGGAGGCGGATCCTGGTACTTGGGAACGTATTCAGTGCCGAACTTGCGAAGAGTACGCCATCCATCGATGTTTGGCGTGGTGCCTGGCTCAAACTTGGCAGTCTTCATGGCCTTCCGCGCCTGAGTCGGGGTTGGCCGGAAACCACCTTGAATCCAGGGATCTTGGTCCAAGCCTTTCTTATGTTTGCTGGCATCATACTTGTATTGGTAGAGTGTTGCTTCTTTTTTAGCAGCCGTGACAACGGGGTCCTCGACCTTCTTCCGCGGATCAGGAGCCAATTTCTCGTACTGTCCTGTAGACAGTTTGTATAGTCGATCCACAGCAAAGTACTCGTCTTGCCATGTCGCAAGAACGCGCGCAACGTTTGCGGTGATGGCGTAGAGCTCCTCCGGCGAGCGCGTTTCCGGGTCACGCAGATCGACCAGGAACTCCTCAATCGGGGTGAGTTCAAGGAATTTACCTCGATCAACCCGCGCTTTCTTGTACGGGTCCGGGCGTTCGGGTAATTGCAACGAATTGCGTTTCTTGGAAGCTTTAGTCTCTTTGAATACATATTCCCAGTCCTGCTCCAATTCGGCTGTGGTGCTATCATAGTTTCGGGAAAAGCTGCGAGCATCATTGATATCCCAGCGATTTAAAAGGCGCATTTCCGCTGACAGAAATTCGTGTTGGCCTCGAGGGATGTTTTCTTCTGCCCCGAACTCTGCCTCAGAGCCGGTCGCGGTCGTGACTTCTGGGAGAGGGCCGTGGTCATCCACGTCAACGTCTCCGCCGGTCTCTTCGCTGGGCTCATTGAGATCTTCGACCATAGCGTCGTCAGCTTCAATTGCTTCGTCGCCATTAGCAACATCGTCATCTTCGTCTAAATCTTGCAGTTGCTCGTCGTCGTCCTCATCAATGGGTTCATCATCAACATTTTCGTCTGCACCTGCCATTTCTTCATCCGCATCATCATGAGCTTCCGATGTCCTGGCGATTTGCGGGTGCACAGTAGCAATGTGCTCTTTGAGACCATTGCCCTCATTTAATATCTCGAAAAATTCACCACAGTCCGGACATTTATTCTTAGACGCGACAGGCGCGGGGGACTGAGCAGTGGGTGTTGATGTTGACGGTGCATGCAATGGCTCGGAGAATTGTCGGCGCAGGGGAGAGTCCTGGCCCGAAGTACGACTCTCCGCATCAATATCACTTTGGGCGACGGGCGCCATAGTGATGCGAGAATAAAAAGAAGAGAGAGGGGGAAGGGATTTTCTTCAAGTAGATATATAATGACACGCTCTACTCAGCAGTACAAAACGGTGGTAGCAGAGTCGAATCTATCAAAGCGTTAGTTTTGGTGGGAAAAGTTCGGTTGCAGCGCCAAGACTGCGTGTAGGAAATCCGTCGCCACGAGTATTTAGTATGAAAAGAGAAACCATAAAGGAGAAAAAGAGGTAGACAGAAGAATCAAAATGGTGATATGGAATAAACAGAGGGCATGGCATGTGTTGGCATAAAAAGGAGCGTACTCCGTAAGATGAAGAAAATGATAGAAGTCTGATCAACCATGACATACCTCGAGAATGCAAACACGTCCGTTCTAATGAATGGAGAGAACGTGATTAACAGCACGATCAATGAAATTTAACAATCAATTCCCAGTACAGAGAACTAGGACTGATTTTGAGAGTCGGGAGAAAAGATGGTGGAGGAAAAAGGCGAACAGGGTCCCAGGGATGGACCGTAGTAGTAAGCGTGACAGAAAAGAAAGAAGAATAAAAACGAAAAGTAAAAGATGATTGAACCTCCCAGACAAGAATTAAATGAAGCCAAATAAATTAAGAGGTCTCTGCCAGAAAAGAAGAAGATTGAGATGGTGGTTGACGCCGAGGGAACGTTCCTGAACGAGGACAGTAGATGCACTAATGCTCACGGTGGCCTCGACCTCCGGGTCCACGGAGAATCAGAAATGGAAAGATCAGAAGAAAGGAAGAGGTGCAGTTAGAAACAAGAAGGTGATTAAGTATAAAGAAAAGAGCCGCGAACCTGGCAGGGGGAGGTGGAGGAGGAACTGGCACAGAAGTATGTATGAAAAGATCTGATTTACAGTAGTAGAAAAGAGGACTGGGATGGTCAGTGAGGACGGCGATACCTGAACAATGCATGAACAGTATACGGAGTACACCACGATGGCCCAGTATAGACTTGTCCTTTTGATTCAGATCAGCCTGATTAACACTTTTTCTCAGTCCTACTGCCAGACTGGAATGATCATTCGGTGGTGGATGTTGTTGTCGCTGTGTGCGGCGTCTGCTCTGTAGAGTTTAGATTACGCGCCCTTACCGTACCGTACCGGGAGATCCACTCGGCAGGGCGAATCCGCTTCGCTGCGCCGTCGGAAAAAGACTGGTTCCGTGAGTAGAGCCAATAAAAATGAATGAAATTTACTGTCAGGAGTACACTGTATACAAAGGAAAGGAGACGGCAGTGGTATATTTGTGTCAAGCATGAGAAGGAATTATGCTCATATTCGAAGTATAGGAACCTCGTATCAATATGCAAGAGACAAACACTGGAACCAAGTCACTGCCAACTCAGACGACATCCTCCGGCATACTGTACTCTACCGTATCCATCGTAACGCGATACCTGACATCATCCACTACATAGATCTGTATGCACTTCAATCGGAGTAGCACAGAGGCACACCGGCTTACATACAGCCATGTCTAATTCGACATGCTCACCGTAGAAACACCTACTCGTATCCGTTGGCGCCACGCGAAATGCAGCTTCCCGGGCGTGACAGACCGATAGTTCCTCGCCCGGGAAGATTCCATTCCTCTGCAACGAAAGAGCTACAAGTTTCAAGTGGAGGAATACCAAGGCAGGAGAGAGGATGAGATGGATATGAGACAGGCACTGCCTCAGTGAGGATGGCGCGTGCGCTGAGTGCTCGATAGGATAGCAGCGCTTGCAGATAGGAGGCACCATATAAGGTGCAGGGATAGCTACAAAGTCCAGTGCTATGAGAATATAAATTGAACAGTCATGGTAGTATTAATAGCTAGCACATATGCAATGCCATGGTTCAAACATTCAGTATTCAATCCTTTGCTGTTCCTCTACAGAGTAAACATGCGGAATACAACCCGGGACAGCACCAATTGAATGTAAATGGACCATGTTTGAGACTGTAAAGCTTACATGGTCGTATTCCAGGTAGTCCGGTTTAACTTATTTAAATCTAAAAGGATTTACTTGCATTTTAATATTCCGATCCCATGGTCATGGTCCCTATCTATAGGTGGAGCATGCTATATGCCATCCATATATATATGCGCAGCTCGTCCATAGTATGTACCTATATCATAAAAACAAGCATTACACCGATTATCAACATAATTAATGATTATCTACAAGTAGTCGTCCCATAGATTTGCAATAATATCCTCGTGTATATGTATTTGCATAGTTCACTTTAGGTCTTGGCACAGGTCACCCATCTCCACCAAACAAGCACCCTTTGATCAACTCAACTGACACCTCGACAATCTCATCTTCACCTCTCATACATTGACCAGAAACTTAACAACATGCCACCCAAAAACGCAAAGCCAACCAGCGACGAACTCCTCGCCCAATTCGACGACCTGGACGTCGATGCCAAGCCCGGCGACCAGAAGAAGCCCGCGCCAAAGCCGGCCGCCACCACGTCCACTGGACAGTCCGAGCAAGACATCCTGGCAGAGCTGGACAACCTAGCTTCCCAACGTCCGAGCAGCGGCCCCGGTACTCCCCGCCTGTCGTCTACGGAACCTCGAGCGTCCACCAGATCCCCCAGACCTACGGGTCGCACCAGCGAAGACAGGCCCCCCGTCCGCAAATCTGGGGAGAGCGGCCGGTCGTCACGTACGGCGAATCGCAATGCAGCGCAGCCATTATCGAGCACGGAAGAGACTGTGAATGAGGAGAGCTCCCAGAATGGTAATAATGATGGCGGTTCTGGTGGTGGATGGTGGGGAGGTTTCTTTGCAACTGCCAATGCTGCGGTGAAGCAGGCTGCTTCGCAGGCTGAAGCAGCTGTTAAGGAGATCCAGCGGAACGAAGAGGCTCAGAGATGGGCTGAGCAGATGAAGGGGAATGTTGGGGCATTAAGAGATCTGGGTAAGTGATTATGAGAGACAGTTCTGGGAAGCCGTACTAATTAGATCCTCGTCTAGGTGGTGGACTCCGCGATATGGCCATCCCTACGGTGACCTCACTTATCCACACGCTTGCACCTCCGATCTCGTCCCACGAACAACTCCAAATCCATGTTACCCACGACTTGTCCGGATACCCCGTGGTCGACCCCTTGATCTACTCCGTGTTCTCGCGTGTAATGGCGCAGGTGGAGGGTGGTGATCTTCTCGTCGTCCAACGCGGACAGGAATCCGCTCCTAAGCGCGGACTTGACTTTGGCTATCAGTCGTCCCCCGCAGGCTGGCGGGACGGCCCCTGGTGGCGGACCGTTACCCCTGGAACACCGCGCAGCATCTCCGCCGTGCCAGGCTCCGTCGAAGGCACCAAACTCGCGCGTGCCAGTGCCGAATCCTACGCTACTGAGTATTTCACCGCCAAAGGTGGTATCGAAGAGGCATCCAAGCAAGCAACGGAGGTGCTGAGCGAATCGAACCCCGTCCGCAGCAGTGACATCTTCCTGGCTATCCAGGCGATCAGCCAGGCCTCTTCGACTGAGCTCTTCCAGGCGGGCCCGAGCACCGAGAAAGCAACTCCCCCTGGTGTGGTCGATGTGCCCGATGCGGCAGAGGGGGAGATCTCCTTTGCGCTATATCTGCACGACCCCATCCACGGCATTGCCTTCCATACCATCTCGCAGGCTATCCCGCAGGAGTGGGTGGACTGGCTGGACTCTGCGGCTCCGGCCCAGGACCCCAACGCGGAGGATGCGAATGCACCTCAGTTTGTAGTCCCCGAGGATATCGCGGGGATCATTGAGAATGGTGGCGTCGACCCTCGCGAGTGGGTATCTGAGTGGATCGAGGATACTCTTTCTTTGGCCGTTGGAATTATTGCCCAGCGCTACGTCGCGCGTAGAATGGGCGTCGGCGAAGCTGGTGCAGCCAAGGGTAAGATGCGCGCCGAACAAGCGTCCGTTGTCGACAGCAATGCAGGCGAAGCTGCCAGAGGCCTGTGATTTTTTTTTTTTTTTTTTGACTTGTGATTTTATGTTGGAACGACGTTTGTGATACACCGTTATGT
Source organism: Aspergillus ruber CBS 135680 (assembly GCF_000600275.1). Classification (NCBI taxonomy): domain Eukaryota; kingdom Fungi; phylum Ascomycota; class Eurotiomycetes; order Eurotiales; family Aspergillaceae; genus Aspergillus; species Aspergillus ruber. The sequence continues at coordinate 190,028 of NW_024467312.1, read as the reverse complement.
TATGCTATGCTTGTTTCCAATGCTACGGCAGACGATATCCAGATTGCTAGGTAATGCAATAATGCAATTTCATTAATCATGCTCCATACTTTTTGCCTCGTAGTATGCAGTGAACATGCAAAGAACAACCTTTGCGGGTATCTACAATCGACTTTCATCAAGCAAGCGGCCCATCAACGCGCCCATAATCAATCGTCAATATTCAACTGTCCCTCGAGACCGGGGACATGCCAGAAGTTCGCCAGAAGAGGAGTCACACTGAACCGTTAGCCACGCACACAAGACATAGTAAAGTAGGAAACTTACCTAGTACACCCATCCAAAACAGTATGCGCATCTGTACCCTCCTCACTAGCCTGCAAAGCCTTCTTCATATCTGACAATTCGGCAGCCCACTTGAAGCTCCGCTGCTTCAGCGACCCCAATCCACCGTTCATAACCTTCTTGGTCTCAGTCTCAGCCTCAACATCATGCCCCGTCCCATTAACACCCTCCTCATCGCCCGGTATCTCCTTATACAAACACCCCTTCTCCCAATAATACGGCAAAGCGCGCGTATACCGCACCGGCCTCTCCTCCACATCCTCGCGCATCGGGATATTCAAGTTATACAACTCAACCCTCTCATCCCAATTCCGCACAAGATGGTCAACAACACGAACACCCAACCGCGCAGCAGCCTCAATCGTCTCAGAAGGCTGCGGATCCTTACTCCCGAAGGAGATCGCAATCCCGCGCTTCCCGCAGTTCGCAGCCTCAAGCGCACCACCGACTGTCCCGGAAGAAAGATTATAAATCGTTGACGCATTACGACCGTGGTTCGGGCCCGAGATAACTAGATCGATGGGCCCGCGCTCGTCGGGAAAGAGGTTGAAGAGGCCTAATTGGACGCAACTAGCGGGTGTGCCGTTTTTGATCACCACCCACTCGGTTTCGTTGGACGACTCGGGGGTGTCATCCCATGTACCATCGTTGCGGAAGGCGGAGGGAGGAACGTAGGTTGCTTCGAGAGAGGCCTCGATCAAGTGCGCTTTGCCGATCCACGAGCGCGAGGCTGCTGGGATTGCGACGGAGACGGAGTGGCCGGAGGCTTGGAGAGCGGAGACGAAGGGGTGGATGTAGGGGGAGAGGCGGGCTGATGGGGGCCCATCGTCGTTAACGACCTGTTCGCGTTAGTACCCTGGTTTTTTTTTTTTTTTTTTTTTTTTCCCTCTGCGTAGAGTTACCTACCAGGATATGCATCTTGCAAACTGACAGACACCGGAGTATGCTCGGCGAGTTTAAAAAGGATAGAACTGAACTGAACAAGACAATGCACAGAAAAAAGCGCACCCTCACATCTTTATACGAATGCCTTTTTCTGGCACTTACCCTTCATCCGTCCCGATCGCGAAGACATCCCGGAAGGCGTTGCGAAGTGCCATCGCTTTTGCTCGCGGTGAGGCTGTTTTTGGTTGCGGGGAGATTTTGAGGTTGGAGATGTTGTCAGTATTGACGTCGTCAATACTGTATTATATTGCGGTTTGGCTAAGTGGAAGAGGTATTGGTATGGTAATGACAATACATGACCAGACCGCGGCAAACCAAAAAGAGTCTGCGGTGAAGTCGGGAATTGAGATCGGGAAAAGCTGGAGGGAAGATGGAGATAATTATTATCGTGATTCAGAGACATTGTATTGCGAGATAGAGAATCTTAGTAAGTGTCTGAGTGGTAATTCTTTCCGAGAATAGGTTAGTAGAGACAACAGAGGCGTACGGCAAAGTTTACATGATGCCCTATAGATCCATATCTTGTGTACGAAAAGCCGGTGAATAAAGTGCAGCCCTACAGCCATGTGCTTTGGTGAAGGGTGCCTATAAAACGTCATTTCTTCACGTGGAGCCGACATGACTCTCCATCTTTCTTGCCTTGGCATTTCCGGATGCTGTTATTTGGATAAATTATCTAAACTATACTGTTACTCACGTGCATGCAATAACAGAGTACGCTACGGTATTCCGTTAGTGTACTAACGAGCCTACACCAGATCGAGTTGCACAAACAGTCATTTATCAAACAAAACTGATGTTACGATATTCGGCTTAGAGATGGCTTTACAGCGGAACCTGAAAGCCCTTGGTCTTAGTCGTTATAAGAATCAACACCGCCGAGATATTAATCCAGTTATTCAATTACTTACAATTCCCCTCAATCTCCCAAACCGGGATTCGCATTTGGTCTGTCGAAATTGCGGACAGGAGCTTCGAGCCAGGCTATATTCCTTCGTACAGACGGGGTAATCTTGTCGGTGTGGGAGCAGATCTGCTCACCGATCACAGGCTTGTGAACTAGCTGGAAAATGCCAGGGCTCAAGGCTGTCAATATACAACCACCAACACAGTCTGGCAGCTCCGCTGACTCAAAGGAGATGCCTGGTACTCAAAAAATACTGGAGCGCCTTGTACAGAAAAAGATTCTACCAGAAGCGGCGCGGACGCCTAAATCCGTACATTCTTTTTATACACTTTTCATTTTGTTAGATGGATCATCCTATATACCTTCATTTGGTGTTAGTCACTGTCCCTGGGTCCCTGGTATTCTAGGGTGGACAATAAATCCTGAATCCGCCGGAAACCAAGCGCAACTAGTGGTGCTGAGAGGATGGTGCCAGCCTTGCCAGTTCTAGATACACATGAATTATCTACGGGAACTTGATTGTCTCTTTGAGATTAGGCACAGGGTCAAGAATTAGCACCTGTCCGGAAAAGAGCTGGCGCTGGAGTCGAGAAGAACTAGAAGCTGCATAATTACATCGATAGAACCAGTAAGAGACAATGCCTTTTTTGTGAAGTTTGAAGAAATGGGGTCCTTGGACAATATGTTTAAAACAGCTCTTTTGTCTTCGATTACAGTCCAGACTTCCTGAGTGGCCAATTAGTTAGTTCGCGAGAAGGAATTGTTCTAAATAATCAGGCAATTTCTGGCCGGTTGCAAAGAGATTATAGACGACTTAAAATTATTCGATGATACTCTTCGTCGGTCGTTTTAATCCTGCACTGTAACACGCGAGGAAGTTTTTCTTTGCAAATTATCCGGGAGGGCCTTCAATGAATGGAACCATCCGTAAGGTGTAGAGCCCTTTTTAAATTGCTTTAGAAATTTCCGGAATGAGTAGTCATATACAACGCTTGAGGTCATGAACCTCCTTGGTATCAGGACCGAGAAGATGCAAGTCTAGTGCTTTGGGGGATACAGTGGTGGTTTCCGAATGATCTCTGGTTGCGCGATTATTCTCCTTGGCCATGCGAAACATCTGAGAGCTTGATGAGATGCTTCTAAATGTTTCATAAATGGGCTGCGGTATTATGACCAACAGGTTTGTTGTCTGTTTGCTATGGAGAGCAAGATGTGATTGTTGGGGCCCATTCGGACTCCTAGCGAGATCACTTCTTTTGACTCTTGGTAAATGAGAATCGTAGCAAGAGAGTCCAGTACAGAGCCAAATCGATTGCCATTCTTAGGTAATCTTGGAATGTCGTGGATGTCAGTGCAAGCGCGATGCATGTCACTCACCAACTGAATAAAACATTCTGTCATGTTGGGATACCCAGCTGCGCTGGGAGTAGTCTGAAGGATGAATATCTCAATTTTAATGACTGCTGGGTGCGTTTTGAATATCCCGTGTAGATGTACGTGTCAAAGACTGTTGCAGACTGCCTGCCTATGTACAGGACGGTGTTTTACCGATATAGCATATGCAACTAAGGAATTCCTGCGACAATCTATCTATCCTTCGAAGCATATGGTGCAAGTTTCACATATTGCAATTGTATCGTTGCCTGCGATAGCAGGTCAGCCTACATAATACATGGTTTTTTTTTTTTTTTTTTTTTTTTTTTTCCTTTTCTCGACTTCGACCATCATCCACACTTCAAAATGGCAGAACACTTGATCGGTTTAATCCGGAATCCCCAGCCTAAATTTGAAACCTATGAGTATGCTTTTGACCAATATATGAAAAGCATAAGGAGCCTTCATCTTACCGTGTTAATCAAGCTCTTGATGTCCTAGCTGATGTCCTTTTGTCGGAGTAATCGGAAGTGTTCGCAGTTGCGGCGCGCATGGTTCCTGATAAACTTACTTTCACCATAACAACAAATGCTAACGTGAAGGTGAAGACAATAAAGCACATCCAACGTATATGGGAACATCTGGACACGCTTGGAGATGAATATGCCCGTATGCAAAAGTGTCCTCTGACTCGTAATGGCGATGATGATAATGATGCTGATGAGGAGGAGGATCAAGAAGATGAGAGTGACGATGCTCCTCCTCCAAAACTATCAGAGTTATTCGAGGCGCAAAGGTTGCTAGCCGAAGATTTCAAGCGATATATGTATGAACACTTTGCAAAAGCTACCACAGCGTCTACATGGAGGATCGTTAGAGAACACTGGGCTTGAGCCTCTCAAGCTGGAGCTGATCAAAGATAAAAACTTACTTTCGGGTAAATCACAGCAATCACTGGATGAAATTGTCAAATCTCTCGATTCTGTGTTCGAACTTCTCGCTGTCTCGTCCAACAAGCTACCCAAAGGAGAAGGCTTTAGGGATTTCTCTCTTTAATTTGACATGATCGATGTTTTAGTCTGTGTAATACTTGGCGACTGCGTTAATGAACCTCATCATCTGGACTATTTCTCCAGTTAGTTGAGTCGCCTATGGACCGTTTCACTCACAACTAACCAAGTATAGATACTCAAACAACTCGCTACCTCAAGGAGATCACCCCTCTTACGAGCTCGATTGAAATTTCACTTACGTACACAATATTTCGAGTTCACGCCCTCGCTTCCTTTACGGGAAACGTTTGGAAATTGAATGTGTACCAAGCAAACAATGCAACCTCGAACTCCCATTAGCGTTGAAGACTACAAGTTAATTGAGAATTCGACGCTCTCATCTCAAGTATCATATTGAAATAATGAAGGAAAGCCTGGATACCACATAATGCAGCACTACTACGCGGATCCGAACGGCACGCCAGTCGTCCCCGCACCTGTGCACTGGGAATGTGCCCTCATATCATATTTTCTAAAAGGAGATATCTCGCCCCCCGTTCTCCTACATCGGAACTTTAGAGCCTTTGTGTTTGCCCTGCTAGAAGTTTTTCGAGTGCCTCCATAAGGACCTCAACGTCAACTATCAAGTCCGGGGAACACACAACGAAAGCCATTGGCCGTGGAAGTATCCAGAGACCGCCGAGGCATCCTATCTGGATCAGGCCAAGAAAATTCAGGATTCTTTCTATCGGGAACTCGCACGTCGATGTACAGAGTGTGTTTTGATGATTCGGTCAGGGGGAGAATGGGAAGCTGGGAGGGCAAATGTACCTTCGCTAGAAGAACTCGATAGATCATTCGCCGAGATATGTAGAAAGCAACTGGTGTCTGATATATTGATTAGACATGGAATAAATGGGTGTATGAAAATATATCTAACAACAATTGTATTGTCACCCAGTTGTGACTTTCTATCTGATCTCTCATCACACACAATGCTATAGTATACGCGGACCCACTCGCCCGGTTTCATTAATATTTTTATAAACAAAGATATTTGGCGAGACCCAGCATATCGTGCTCCCGTGGCGCAATGGTAGCGCGCAAGACTTCTACATGAGTCTTCTGGCTCTTTTCTGGCTGATAAATTAGTCTGAAAATATATGTAAATCTTGAGGCTGCGGGTTCGAGCCCCGCCGGGAGCTGACTAGTATTTTTAATGCGAGTCTCATCTTTTTGATGAGCCAAAGTACTGACTGACAAGGGATATTCAATTAGCTAGTAGTGTTGGTTGGTTGTTTTTGCTACTGCTATACAAAATAGTTACCCTATTTTTTGTTTTGCTGAATCCTCCCTTTCAGGCCTACTGGGATTCTCCGAAGCGTGAGTAGGGCTTATCGAAACGGTGCTTCTCAAGTATAAGGACAACATCAACGTTATTTGGAGATAAAATACCATAAGTGAATTAGCAGTAGTAGAGAACAAGGGACCGGTCATTTACTATCAACAATGTAATCATCGACTACTTAGACTCAGTTCCGGCATCTTTCTACATGCCTTTTTCTAATTCTAAACAATCATGCCCCGGCAATTTTTTACCATCCGGCCTATTATTGTTTTTTTCTTTCATTCGGCTTTACAAGCCCTACCCGCTTGCTTCTCTGTCGGAAATAGGCCCGGATGTCTAAACCCTGATATCACCTCGACATAGTGGGCAGAAGAAGAAACGGAACCGCAGTGAAGTAGATATTATTAAATCTTCCTATAAGGTATGATTTTATATCTCTTCTTATTGCTGAGCTTATGTGGCAGAAAGTCTGACATCTCACTAGACTCTAAAATGCATCACTTTATCTCACAACTCCAGATAGCCTCTCCACCTGTCTCATCACAAAAATGGGAGGAGCTCAGACATCACAAGTGATGAGATGATGATAAAGGTCTACCTAAAGGATCGACCCGTACCGGGTGACGAACACCCCAGCTCCATTGCCACTGACGAATGCGAAATCCAGATGTGGAAAATCTTTTACTATAAGCAGATCCTTGAATTCGGCACCTAGAAAGGAGCGACATATTTGTCTTAATGGTCATGGGTTAAACAGCGTCAGTATGTGAATCGCACTTTCCGGCAACTACGGATGTCGGTAGCTTGGATCACTAAACCGGGGTATCCAGACGGAGAGGAACCGTCACATGTTTCTTGTGCGTCTGGAACCCTAAGGGATTATGGCTCAGAATACACGGGGATAATAAGTCCGGCAAACCCATTATGGCTTGTTATATTGAGACAATAGCCGCCAATGGCAACACCCGACCGCCGGGGTTCATACTGATCCCGGCGGTTTTATTTGTCAAATTTCCACCGTCTCACTTCTCTTGAAAAGATCCCATCAAGCATCATTATCGATAGAAAAATTGTCCCCGGGGTTCTTAACCAGGCCAAATCTTGTCTGTTATGACGAGCTTATTTTGCTCTCCTGGCTTAGGGATATCAATTGGGGGTTACAGTAACCGCAGCGACATTTATTACACTCGAGGGGGATCGAACAAGGACCTAATGTCTGAGGAGGCCATACCAAAGCCTAATGGCTTCCTTGTCTGCTTTCTTACTGGACAAAACATAATAACTGCAATCCACATCAGGATAAACCAAAAGTCGAGAATTCTTTTCGTGAAGATATCACAAGCCGTTACAGAGCGTGAAAAAGGTGCTATGCGGAGACATGGGGCAGTTGTGAGTGCATAATTCCCTACATTTTCTGGTTGGGCTAACAGGATCAAATCGTTACGATCTAGGTGGGAAATCTGTCGACATGAAGAAACGCATGACTTGGGATCCCCTTCGATAAGCAGTTGGAAACAAAAAAACAGCACATCTGATTCACGCTTCGCTCAGCCTTAAAACGCTGCGGGGAATTTTCCAGCATTGTTATCACCCTGAAAAATGCATCGGAAATGTTCTGAAAGAGAATGCTCAGCACCTTCCTATTCCGTATATCGGGTGCTCGATATACTTGTGCTGCTCCTGGTTCTCACAATTTTTGCATATGCACACCAGTGAGCGGATATGTTTAAATGATCCTATGTTTAGCCCGTTATTAACCATGGAAGCTTTCATTAGACGCATACGGCTGCGGCGACCTACCGAAGCGCTCTCCAATTGGGTGTGGGACTCGCGTTGAAAAATGCTATAGCAGAACACCCTTTTTATTTGCTCAGTGGTCCGGCATCATTCGGCTCGTGCGAAATATCGGAAGAGCGATGCCTTCCCGAAGACCTTAATTGATGCTAAGCGTATGTTGGCAAATGACTTGGACGCTTTAAAGGAATGCTAAAGAGGTCCCGGTCATAGGTGCAATCACGGACGCAGGTCCCAGCCGAGGAGGAGAAAAGTAGAGAAGAAATGTGTGTATTTTACTATGGACATGTACGTCGTGGATCGAGATACACTGTAAACCTTGTTGGCACATGCGAGCTAACAAACCACCATGTAGCGAGGCCGGTAGAGATGCTTGCTTGCTCCTCGAGTGTGAGCATTCCCAGGGCTAGCCTGTTCCTTGTTGCAACATTCGCTGACCATGCCGTCGACAGGCGCAGGACTCACAACTCTCCCGGTGGTCATGATCTATCGTTTACGAGACGACGTGCCCAAAAGACAGACTTGCCATATCTCCTTCAATTGATTGGGCACTGGAAATATCTTTAACGATATCACACAACACCCCGAGCTCAAGCCGTCTTTTAGCCAGCCTTCTTCGATTACCCTTCAATTTCCGGGCAAGGTTACCACCCAGCCACTGACATACGTTCGAGCACTGACGGGACACGCTCGTTGCCTAAAGCATCGGACAGGAAACGTCCCGCTCGGTGAGCAGCAGTTTGTTGACTTCGTAAATTTGCCGCATAAGTCCGATCAACGCTAACCTATATCCTCACTGTCGAGGAACGGACCTGAAGGCAACATGAGCTGCGTGGTGCAATCCTGCTCTGCGATCCCCTGTACCAGCGCTGTCCTGTCGTGCCTTTCCAAATCCTGTAACTGGTCCCAGACGGTCGGAGCGCATCTCCTACAGAGTGAAGCCTCAGAGATGTAAATTGCTTTTCTTCCCACCCTCCTACCCATTCATCGCGCTCTCCCTTAGCAGGTAGGGAAACATGGGGCGGTCGGCCCTGCGTTCGTGTTCTTCGTGGCTCTCTTGAGCCTTGTCGCCGTGAGCTTCCCCCTTCTGTCGCGGAAGTAACCTACAGCAAATGCACAAATCAGCAGCCAAGTGCTCGATTCAAGGTTCAGCTAGCCAGCATTGGTGCTGTTGCTTTAGCGCAAAGCTCGCTTTGATATACTATTTACCGTTGTCTTACATTCGAATATCAGTTTGATATTGTTTGTAGATCTCAATTCGACCCGCTGTTTGCTTCCGAAGTAGACGAGGCTGTAATTTGGTTCAACGTTGGTGTTGATCAACGTGATCGACTGTCCTTGTTTCACAACTTTACCGAGTACAGATGGCATAAATCAAATGAACAATGGGATGTTTAATAGTTCACGGAAGGCAATGCCCGAAATTAGCTTGTCTGGAGTATAGTGTAGAGGTGTTGTTTTGGATTCGGAGAGGGACATGATTGGAGAGAGATGTACGGCAAGTTGCTTAGCTCAGCCCTATCATAATGTGAACGCTTGACGCGACATGACTTGTTACTTTTGGCATTATCATATTCCATCTTCATTCCATATCGAGTTCCACCCGCGTGTTCTTCGTTCAAATTCCGCTCAAGAAATGTCTCATAATGGAGGCTCCCCGGAGCGCAGGCGACAAACTAAATTAGTACACAGTGCAAGCATAAAAACTCCGCCATCGGGCAGATAGAGATAATAATAAACAGCCAGTTAATCTGGCATATTAAGGGTCTAGTGGCGCCGAGAGTTTATTAGTGGCCGGCCGGAGATTGCATTTCATCGTATTGTGAGTCGGAGCCAATGGGCCGGTGGTCTGTCCGCATTCCTTTCATTCACTCGCAAAGGGGCAATTTTTGGGCTTGTTTTCTTAGCTTATTTGGCTTGCTTTTTAGCGTCGCGTTTTCCCTCGTATCTGACATTCTTTTCTTCTCTTTTTCACGCTCGAAGACTCTCGTCGCCTCGTTCTCTCCTTAACAACACTGTCGCTCATTTCAAACGGTCCTTACTTTCGGTCTTTACTGTCTCACTCCAGTCTTTCTCAACCGAGTCAATCGCTGTTATTCTCTTTACTTAGCGCTCCGGCTGTACTTTTTAAAGCAAAAAACAATGCTCTTCACCAAGACCGCCATCCTCTCGGCCATGGCCGCCCTGGCCTCTGCCTACACCCAGCCGGACTACAACAAGTCCCCCTCGGGCAATGCCATCACCAAGCCCGGTCTCAACGACCTGGTTACCGCCGGCAAGCCCTACACCATCGAGTGGGATCCTGATACCAAGGGCCCCATCTCCCTGGTCCTCCTCCGCGGCCCCTCCACCAACGTCCAGCCCATCGACACCCTGGCCGAAGCTATTGACAACTCCGGCCACTTCGACTGGACCCCCAGCTCCGAGTTGGAGCCTGACACCACCCACTACGGTCTCATGATTGTCGTCGAGGGCTCTGGCCAGTACCAGTACTCTACCCAGTTCGGCGTCAAGAACGAGGAGTACGGCAACTCTGCCTCTTCGGCTTCTGCTTCTGCTTCCGCCCCCAGCAGCGCCCCCGCTACCACTGAGACTGCTGTGAGTAAGGGTGATGGCCTCCACACCATCTACTCGACTGAGGAGTTTGTGACTACTAGGTGCCCCAAGTGCTCTGCTGAGGCCTCTGCCGCGTCGGCCTCTGCTACCTCGACCTTTGCTGCTCCGGCTACCACTCTCTCCAGCATCCCTGTCATCGGCAGTACTAGCAGCGCCGCTGTTTCATCCTCGGCCTCCGTGACTCCCTCTTCTTCTTCTGTTGCTGCCGCTACATCCACCAAGGCTTCTCCTAGTGACGCCGCTGCTGTCACTGGCTCCAGCTCTGGCTCTGCTTCTTCCAGCGCTCCTTCTTCTGTGTTCACCGGTGCTGCGGACCGCAACACCATTGGTCTCGGTGCCGTCGCTGCTGGTATGCTGGCCGCTTTTGCTTTCTAAACTGCGTAGCGTTGGTGGATGTGATGTGATAGATCTTTGATGATCATTTTTTCAATTCTACTTTTGTTGCCCTCATTCTAATTCTTCTTTCTCTGTCCTGAAAAGAGTCAATTATGTTTGAATACTTGTTTACATGCTTGGAAACCCCGTTGGAAGACCCTGGAGATGCAAAATGGTAGTTCAGTTCAGTTTATAAATAACGAGGTTATGAAAATATCGTCAATCAAACTTTTTCATTTCGCCTCTACTCCCTATTCTGTATTCTCTTTGCTTTTGTTTTCTTTTCGCCACTTTTGTTCGTATTGTATGAGTCAGTGGACAAGACTAACTAGACTAACTAGACTAGACCAGGCCACAAACCCCTAAAACATCAGAAACACCGTTTACGGATACACCGAAGACCCACTATCTACAAAAAGTACACATCTTACCCAATCGGTCGATCTCCGCTGGTACCTTGCTGACTCTTCTGCCTTTGCGCCTCATTGCCTGAATTTTGACTTGTCCACGTGACGTAGATAACGACAGAAATCTCCGATAAGGATTTTCAACCAAACATCACATCAAACTTCCGTTGGTTGTCATTGCCGCTGACAACTTGCCATTCTACTCTGCATTCTTTTCTTATATATCCAAGCTTACAAGAGAAGAAATTAAACAAAATGGCCCAAGGATTACTTAAAAAGGCAAAGCCTAACACGGGGGCTAAGTCGAAGCGGTATGTTTTTTTGGGACCGCCATCCAGCACCAGAACCGGCATTTGCACGTTTTACCTCTGCGCATGCTACTTACCTATCCTATCCTCTCTTTACCAAAGCCATGACACTATAGAAGAGATCCAATGCTAATGCGAAAATCTAAATGCAGCCCCGCCGCCCTCGGTCCTAAGCCCGGCCCGCGCCAAATCGCACCCAAGAAGAATACCCTCGTTAAGCAGCAGAAGATGACCAGGGTGCGTCCCCTACATCTCTCCTCTATTGTATACAGCATGCGTGTTATAATAAAAGGTGGAAGTGAATGGAGCTGACGGCGATGGCAGAAACTCACGGCCGGCTATACGGCGAAGACGGAGCGTAATCTTGCGTCTAAGGCGGGGCATTTGGAGATGTTGGCTGGTGGAAAGAAGGATAAGAAGGATCAGAAGAAGTAAATTTACTTTGTGTACTCTGTATGAAGAGGGGGTTGTATGGTGTGGTGTGGATATGATACCCAGAGCAAGAACATGATATAAACTGAATCAAACCGAGATTTATTTATTCTATCCAAGTCGGGACTGTACAGTTGCTGCATGTACAACGGACTGGCACCATTTATAATCAAATGTAAAATATCAAATATACAAACGCAAATCATAAATCATAGCCAAAAATCCTAGACTCCGTATCACGCTGTAGGGTATCTTATAATCCATCCATATCCATTCCAATCCATCCGCCATTTCCTTTGGTTTATGTGTTTCTTACCGTAATTTCGAAATCTTGTTGGGCACACCAGCCTGCTCAATCAATTCCGATCCCTGGGCCATCCAGTTGTGGAATCCCGAGTCACTAGGATCCAATGGGAAGTCATCCCAAACCGCATTCTCCGAGTCCGCATACGTCGACCACGTTCCCTTGGGTACATCCGAAGTCGACCACGAGGGCAACTTCGCTAGAACACATGTGTAGTAGACATACAGAATCCGGCAAAGCAGTTCCACGCGATCCACATAGTGCTGCTTACTGGGATCTGGCTCGCGGCCTCCGTCACCCAGGCGTTTCCACCAGGAAACTCGCCAGCGGAGCGAGAGGAGGATGTGGCCTAGTTCAGAGAGGAAGCGGAGGTGGGTCTCGTGGGAGATCTGCTTCCATTTGATGTTGTAGAAGTCGCGCTCGAGTTTGCGGAAGCCTTCGACTTCGAGCATGCGGCAGAAGATGCGGGACAGTTGGGCGGCGAGGAGAATTTCACGACGGTCTTCGGGGTTGTGGATGTCCATTGGACGTTCTTGGTCGGTGGGGTCCAGGGGGACGAAGCTGTATGCTGCGCGGCTGGGCATGTTGTTCCATTGCGATAGCAGTGACTATTTTTGTTAGACTATTGCCATCTGGAGGGGATGGAGGGACTCACGTAAACACTGTTAATGGGATCGCAGTCCCTAACACAAGTCAACCAGTTCTTGGATTTATCTTTCGACTCGACGATACGTCGGTCGATGAATTCAAGGAAGCTCGACCGGTTGTTGCCATTGTATTCACTGAGACTTTTCAAGAACCGATAGGTCTCTCCTAGGTCAAGGACATAAAGCGATCCCCATGCCTGACTGGCACGGATGTTGAATCGCCCTTGACGTTCGCCAAGGAATGACAGCAAAGAATTCAAGTCGAATTCGCTGGGGATTTCCAGTCTTACGCGACCGGATCTATCCATTGTCGGGTGGTTGATCGCACGTTGCGCTAGACAGTCAGTATGAGCTGTAAGTTATCAAAAAAAAAAAAAAAAAAAAAAAAAAAAAAAAAAAAAAAAAAAAAAAAAAAAAAAAAGTACATACAGATATAGTTGCACGTGCCATATTCGACGATATTGGCAAAACAAGCACGGGCGCAAGGCTGTTCATGGAGCGTAGGGCGGCAGGCATCGCATGGAGAATGGCCATCGCACTGCTAAATTAGCACGTGCTTTGATTTAGAAAAGGGGGCATACATACCTTCCGCTTGTTCAATCGACACTGAACACAAGTATCCTTGTTCTTCCTCCGCATACCAGCGTTCGCCCTCCCAGCCATCGACAAAGGTCCCTTCCGACGAGCACCACGAGGGGGCGACACAAAGTCCGCAGAAGCGACAGATCCACCTTGACCATCTTCTTGCACAATTTGCAACGGCTTGGGCAGACTCTGATCTATGGACATGTTTGAGCCGCGCGGCTTGCGCTTGCGTACTGTAGCCACTGATTGTAAAGCAAGCGGCGTCCGACTGTTGGACGGTCGCTGTGCGCCGGATGAAGCTCTGGATCTGGAGGGACCGGTGACAATGTACGAGTCGGCAGGTGTCTCACTGACCATGAACGCGGTAGTCTGCTGCGACTCATCGTCCAGTTGTCGTTCCGCGAAGGTTGGGATCTCCTCACTTGTTGCCGAGAACGACTCGTGGACTCCCGGTACATCATCCGACACGGAAGAGCTCTCTGAGTTGTATTGGAATCGGTCCTGTCCCTGAACACTCGAATCCAGGGGCACCATACTAAAACCGGACGAGGCGGACATATCAGCGGGCAACTGAGCCTCAATACTATCCAACCAACGCGACTCCAGCGACCGCATCGAGCCGTGGAAGTCGCGCACGGGTCCCATCTCCTTCGATGCCAGCTGGGATTCCATCAGCGGCATCTGTGGTTGCGGTAAATGAGTATTTTCCGGTACGGCGGGGTTAGTCTCAGGCCATGGCTCCGTAGCAAGCGGGAAAGTTGAAGGCACGTTGGAAAACGGCATAAACTGCTCAGACTGGAACTCCGGGGATGAGAACCCTTGACCATTGGACAGGTCCCCGACGCCATCATCCACAATCACGGTATTGTTCGGCGCGGTCGGTTCCTTCGCATACGGATACATCATGGACTGCGGCTCGATAGGCATCGCAGCCGTAATGGGGTTAAACAACTGAAACTGCGGCCATGATTCATCCAAGTGGAAATTATCATCGGCGGACGACGGAAGCGTACGGGGGCTGACGGTGTTACTACTAACAGTGCCTTCAACAGCACCATCAGGAACGCTGAATTTCTCGGGCGAAGTCGAGGTCGAAGTCGAGGTCGAGTCTTGGTTACTACCAAAGACATCCATCAGCGTCCGTCGCATTGAAGTGGCTCGATCAAGAGGAAAGAAAATACCTAGGATGATGATGCACACCCTGTCCCATCAGAGGCGGCGCATTGGAATGACGCTTGCCAAAGGACCCCTGAAGAGCCCCCAAGTCCACCAGATCTGCAGCATCAGCCTGACTCGAGTCTTGGCTGGTATCCCACTCGGGCGGATGTTCCCACGACGCAATGGAGAAAGCAGAGTCGGATTGCCAGTTTTCGAGGATCTTGGGGTCGATGCCCGCAGTCGTACCGGCACTCCCGCAGTCCATACAGTGTAGATGGCGGCGTGTAGATGAGAAACGGCAAAGTGGTGGTTATTGAAGCAAGGATGAGGGATGAGGGATGAGGGATGAGGGGGTTAATAGTCGGACGTGAAACAGAAGACAGAAGAGGACCGCTTGAGCTGGCAGAAAAAGTTCTCAAACGCGTAGATATGAGGTAGTGGATGGCGGTCGCGTAATTCGTCGGGCAGGGGGGGAAGGTCAATATAGCGTTTACTGTTGAGCGATGATGGCAATGTGGTGAAGAAGAAAAGCTGAGCTGAGCGATGATGGAGATGGAGGTGTTTTAATCAATGGCGTCTTTGTCGCAGGTGACCTGAGGACTCGGTTCCCCACCACGTGCACGCCCTGGGTTTGTGTGTGTTTTACCAAATCATTTCCTTAATCTTATCTCTAAAAAACTTTGCTTTTGGCTTTTATACAAGGTCTTGGTCGGCCAATCAGATACGATATCCGCGTTAAGATATGGTAACATTTTCATTGTCTGTTCATAATTTATGCTATGCAGCATTATGTACGCTGTGCCTGTGCCTGTACCTTTATAGCCTAATTGGGTTGCTTAGGGTCATCTGATCCCCGAATAAGCAATAATGTATAGCGATAATCATACAGGATCAGATGCCACTCGTATCGTATCCCAGCCGTGAGATTTGTAAAAAGACTTGTTCTCGAAGATGCAGAAGTTTCATCACGGCAGGTACACTACGGAGCCTCGTACTCCGTTAGATGTCACATGATATTTGCGGGGATCGCATACCATCGGCATAGTTACCATTGTGGGTTCAGTAAGAAATTATCTTATGTACCTTGAATGCTCGGAAGGCCACAAAAAGCAACCGCCAAAAATGCCTAATTAAACATGTCGATACAGGTAAAAACAAGCAAGCACAATGCAACCCACGTCAATCTCACAACAGATCTTCAGCCACGCCCAGAATACCTCGGTTACCATCGCTTATCCGCGCATCCTCCAGCGAAAGCTGATATGTGTAAATCTGCATGTCCTCATGTCGGAGCACTTTCTCCGCCCACGCCTTACCATCCAAGGCCATCGTCCGAACAACCTCATCATGCCCAGTCCCATTGGTACATCCAATGGAACATTTCATGATCCCGTATATGTCAAAGTAGGTGGAGTCCTTGGGGACAAAATGCACCCAGGGATGAGTCGGCAGTCGTGCTATTCGTTGTGGATGGTGGATTTGAATGGGAGCGAGGTTGGAAGTAGGAAGCCGCGATATCGGCTGTCGAATGAGTTGCTGTCGATGCCGGGGAGATATTTGTTCGCGTATTGCTCGCCCATGGACTATGGACATGCCGGGGATTACCGCGAAAAATGGATTTCTGTAGGAACGGTATGGATCTGCGCCATCGAACTTGCAAGGTTCGCCTTCTTCATCACAGGGGAAGCAGATTAGATCACGAACCCTGGATCGACATGCCCGTTGAAAAAATTGGGTAGGTGGTTTTCGAGACAGGAGATCAGGTTGTAGTAATCATAGCTGGGAAGGATGAAAATCCAGAAAGTGAGCGCTGTTCTGTTCTGCATAAGCAACAGATGTTGTGTTCAACATGCCCAGTAGACGATAGCGCTGGAATCCAATCCAGTTTTTAGGTCTATGCCGGCCTCCTGTTGCAGAACCACGCCAGGCAAGCACGTTTTTCTTCAACTCCTACTCGCCCCGTAGACATCCCCGCCAAAGTACCACTCGTTTTCAGCCCAGTACATCGGGGGTGGGGTCAAGATCTCACTGTTGGCGCCAAGCTCAGACCCTCGAAACAGAGGAAACAGTTCGTGCGTCCTCGATACGGACGGAGGTTCAATAAAAGTCCCAAACAGGGCCTGCAGTTCAGGGCGGAAACAAGCGTCCCTGACCTGAGTCAGCTTCCTATATAGCCATTCCCTGGTTGTTTCATGAAGTGGTTTATCCCCGTAGACAAAGCCAGGTTTATATCTGTAATCCGGCTACCACTGCGTGCTGGACCTTCCGGCGGACAGCCAACACGGGCAATATCCCAGAAAGGGCCACCAGCTGGCCATAATACCGGGGCAGGAATGGCTCAAACCCTTCCTTATCAGAGAGCGCAGTATATTCTGTTCAAAGTTGCTTGGGATTCAAATCCATCATCTACTTCGAGTGGTCCGTTCCTTTTCGACATATTCGCTTACCGTCTCCCACGGAGCGACAATCCTGACTCATCCATCGGGTTAAACGGTAGATCCAAATCCGGCAGATGCCCTTCAACTGAACGAACAAAAGCAAGCCATGCATTCAACCAGAGCACCCTCCCCTGCAACAGCATCAGCAATACTATTGCGAACTCTGATGGACGGTTCGAAACTTTGCGCCTGTCGTAGAAATTCCTCCGGTGCAAAACCCCAAAATGGATTGAGGTTATGGTGGATCTGGTCAAAGAAGCCTTCAACTACCACTGCGACCTTAGACTGGGCGAATTCGAACCGTTCAGCAAACTCAGATGGTGGATGTCGGCCCCAACGACGACAATACTCTTTGACCGCCGTCTTTGCGGTTTTTGTTTCCTTTTTCAACAAAGCACTTCATTCTGCATTGGCATTTGCGACCAGACAGTCAATAGGATGCCAAGAACCCTGGCCATTGCTGGCCGGCTTACCAACGCTATATTTCAGCGGAACATTGCTGCGACCGGTATACAGCGGCGGGAGACTTGAACGTGTAAAAAAGGTCGAGCAAGCAATCAAAAACACAGCAAGAGACAGGAAGCGCGTTAATGACGACGAGCGCCACAGCCACAGCATTTTGAATCAGCTGTTCTCAAAGATAGACAACTGAAAGTAGGTCTCTGTTCCACATACGCTTAACCTATCTGAGATGTAGAGATCAGCGCGTGCTATACGGGATTAATCCGCGCCAACCAGACATAGACATGTCGTAGGGCCAAGGATGATATGGGTGCCAACTCCGTACTCCGTACGGAGTGAATTGCACGACGATAAGCACAAGTGATTCAGAAGCATGGAGTACTCCGTAAGTACCCAGATCCAGAGGCATCGACACCAAAAATGGAACGACAATCCCATTCACACTCGGTTAGCGCATTCCACACCTCCACATCTGGTAATCTTGGTAAAGACGATACCACTGACAGATCTCAAGTACCATGCACATTCCAAGGGGAAAATCTAGGCCAGATCAGCAAATCCTCCCTCCATAAACTAGAAACATAAAAAGAAACCTCCATATTATACTCCGTGCTCCCTAATCCGTGGCAAATATCAACCTCCCTACTCCGCCCAAAATCCAGCGGAGCTCCTTCCCAGAAAATAATAGCCCAATGCCGAGCAGATCGTCGCTCTAAGCGCTGCGGCACTTGACCCTAGCCTGAGCCTCGATCAATCGTAACACCCTATTGTTTCAGTCCCTGAATTCTTGTTCTACCGATGTTTGACCGATGCTGTTGCGAGTTCGGAGAATTTTCTTCTCTATACAAGGTCGGTTCCGTGGGTATGGTGGCTGGATCGGGTTAGTTGATTGAGTGGGGAAGGCATACTTGGGCTGATCTTTTTTGGGATATCTTGAGTATAGAGGCCATGGTATGAAAGATGGATGAAGTTCACGGGATATGGTGAGACTGGTGAATAGTTTGATTGATGATAAGATAATTCCAGCATTGAAGATAGTAGACCTGCTCTTCAGAAGCACGATTAGACGATATAATTTATGCAGAAAGAGATGCTTCGTTAAAACCATCTGGTGAAACCCCTTTGGTATTGGGATAAAACATCGATGGAAAAAGATCGTATCCTTGGTCGAGAAACCATGTATCGTGTTATTTTTTTTTTTTTTTTTCCCATGGCATGTCTAAAGAGCACAAGTGGCTGTTAGCAAGGTATATCTTGTCTGATCGCTGATAGAAGGGAATAAACATACTCAGATAGAGATAGCTATCTGCCACTATTCGATGGATATCCGATCCATATAAGCGTAACCTTGAACACGAGCAGGATTACCTTTCTACCGAAACATGAGGCGGCATGTTAAAATCAATCCATATCCAAATAGGACCTTGAACAGGGGCAAGGTCACCTTGTCAACCACTTCCTCAGAAGTATGTCTAGGCCGGAGCGGCATTATTGATGCACGATGATGACGATGGCGACGACACGATGAGATGAAGTAATAAGATCATTGATGATGGTAAAATTGGTTAGATGTTGGAATTGCTGGCATATTGGCTCTCGTTGGGAGAAAAGGCACGGGTAGGATGCTGATATTAGTATTCAGTTGATGTTCTTTTGTCGTTGCTGTTGTTTGTTGCCATCGCCGTTATTGTAGTTATAGCAGACTAATTGTTGCCGTTGCCATGTCGTCGCTGGGCATGGTGAAGTCGTTGTGGTCAGAATATGGTCACCATATCAATTGTGGCCTGCAGAGCCCTATCCATACAAGGCCCAGAGTAATGCATCTCCATGGGCGCTGCACTGTCGGGATCAAGAGTACCCAGGTAAACTTTCCCCGAAAAGCCAGCACCAGCGCTTGGATGCCCAAACACTCTGGGGAAAGAAGCCTCTTTGGGACTATATGTTTCTGGCGCACACCCTTGTAGAAGACTCCCTAATTCAATGCAGTCCAGGTATGGTAACCGAGTAAGCAGAGCCTGAAGCACTGTGTGCCATCCGATACTGCTGTCCTCGCTTAGTCGGAGTTGTTTAAGCGAAAGGACGCGAAGCTGAGGAACTCGGCAAAGAACAGCCAACAGATTATCCCCGGATACAACAGATCGTTCGAGGCTGAGTTCGTGCAGTTGGCCGGAGATATATATTGATGTGAGGTATCTCATAAATTCCTTCCCAAAGAACAAGTCGAAATGAATTCTGAGCTTCTGGAGAGATAAAGCGTGCTGGATAAGGGTTAACCCCAGTCTGACAATGACTCGGGAGTCCATCGTGCAATTCAGTGTCAGTTCCTCCATGTGCGCCAACGCAGAGACGAAGTCTCTCTGCTTATGGAGGGCTGGCAGGTTCAATCGTCTTGTGTTGATGGAATTGCAGACATTTCCGTCATGGAAATCCAAAGCAAGGGATTTTACTGGGTGCCCTGTATACGCAATAATATTGAAGAAGATATTGACAATATCACTATGCGTCAGGAATCCATCTCTATACACATCCTGTTCATCCATCGTATCTAGCTTGATCTGGAACGAGGTGCAGCTATGGAGACACCCCATGATATCCACCAAGAGCTGAATCGCATCTTGACCAAGTACCAAATGACCTTCTGGGTAGCGCAGCCACTGGAGATTGCCCCCGAAGATTCCATTAGGGCTGGTAAAGGATAGACGCTTCACATGACCTCTTAATCCATGGTGTTGCGCGAGGTGAGCGAGTCGGAAGAGGCTTTCTTTAGAAAGGTCTGTCTTGACTGTCTCAAGACACGCGTGCCCAAACTGGTCAACTGTGATGAAGTAAAAGTCTCTGCAAGTCAACCGTAGAGAGTACACATCGCGTTTGTCGCCAAGATACCCTGTTATGAGTTTAGCTACTTCGACTGGAAGTACGGAAAAGGGGGAGAAATGGGGATTGTTGAAGATTTTGAACACCATGGTGATACTTGAGTGGTGATGTTGACGATAGCAAAACAGAGGATGGTGGATGAGATGACGAAAAACAATGGCGAAGGACTTTATGTTGGTTGCCTACCGTCTCAAGCTGTAATTCCTATCCTTAGCTCTCAGGCATCTTTTCTTTCTCGACTTTCTAGCAAATCCGCGATCGCTCCTACGTCTCCCTTTCAAACATGTATAATCATTCAATACATCTTATCAGAGACTTGTTATTTTTCTTGTTTCTGTACTCACTTTTGTTCCATATTGAACCTACCAATGAAGGAATTGTGAAACAGAGCACTAATGACTCAGAAATCTTCACACAGTCGGGAACACAATCGCTCTCAGCTCGGACCACAAAAACAACTTATGACAGCGTCCATAATCGAAGCCTTTGAACCATTTACCATGTCTTGTGCCATGGTCGTCCGACTGCACGGTCACCCCGACCACCAGCAGGGGCTGGGCAAGCCCATGGTGCTTAAGGTCTATAGTCGTCGCTTCACTAAAAAGCCTAGAGAACACCACCAGATTTTACTGTGGCGTAAAGAGCTTGAGGAACAGCATCACCAGTTGATCCATAAAGACAGTAGTGGAATATATCTCCCATTTCCACTCACTGGACGATTTTTATAAGAAGAATATGAGCCCCAGAATAAAGCTGAGGAAGAGGTGTATCTGTCGCATGCTTGAGTATTTTGACATGGAAGTTGAAACATATAATACTCTCCAGGATCTTCAGGGAAAACATATCCCACAC
This sequence comes from Aspergillus ruber CBS 135680, assembly GCF_000600275.1. Taxonomy (NCBI): domain Eukaryota; kingdom Fungi; phylum Ascomycota; class Eurotiomycetes; order Eurotiales; family Aspergillaceae; genus Aspergillus; species Aspergillus ruber. Next base: position 168,886 of record NW_024467312.1, on the reverse strand, counting down.
TTTTACAGTGCTGTTACGGTTCCAACGAGCTCCTTCGCACTTGACCACCCAGCAAGTATGCAGACAGATCTGAAATTCTGATATAGTATACCAGTGGGTTTTTCTAAGGTGATATAGCCTTACACGCCCCCAAATATCAATGGCGAACAAGCTGTGAAGAGGCCATGGAAATAGACCACCTTTACACTGCGAAAAGTGTCCAGAACAACGATGCACGCCTAAGGAACACGATTGTCCATATCAACCCATGAGGCAAGTTACGGATCTTCATGATCGATTTTGGGTGTTGTGCTTTCCACCGGCAGGCCAGGAGTGAGTGGGGTTGGTGGGACATAAGGCTGGTAGGGATGAGGAAGGAGCTGTTGGGTGCATTATAGAGAATCACGTAAAGGATGGCTTTGTGTATCGTCGTTCTGAGTTCTATATAAATCTGAATAGAAAGTACAAGACGCACTAGGCTGTTGGGGTTTTTATACAACCTTCGGATCTCTCCAAAGTACCTCTAATAACCTATGTCCCGTTCCAGACAGCCCAAATGAATCTAAAGCAATTTTCAAAACCAGCAACCAACACTGCACATTTGTTGTTAGTTTTCTAATTGTAGCTCTTTGCTCTCGGTGTGGTGTGATGCGTAGAGTAAATTATGAGTTCTGCCTGTATACTTGTAGGCACGCACTGGCAATTTCTGATAAAATAATAAATAAGTCCTATCTCTTTTTATTTATTTATCTATCTTCTATTTTTTAGTTTAAAGAATTAGGATAATCAAATAGCCCTAACAAAAATAGGACTCGTCACAACTTTTTCTCCACTCCATTCCCGCCCAAAATAGATAGCACGCTCCTCATCACGCTCTGTAATAAATGAAGTACTTCACTGAATTCTCCGTGGAAGAGAGATCTCTGGAATAGCTTTCACACGAACGAACAACTCGCACCCGCCCAGCATCCCAATCGACTTCCCACCAGGTGGGACGACCTCATCCCACGATGCTTCAAGCTGGAAGTTTGGCTGTGGTTTATGCGGATTTCCAGTCAAAGCATCACCAACTTTGACATAGCCGCCGATGGTACCTCTGATCGAGGTTTGGGATGGTAGGGCTGTTGGATCGAAGTATACATGTACACCATCCACGTCTCCGCTGGTATGGCTGTGGAAGCAAATAGTTTGGGCGTCTTTCTGTACCGCTTGATCTTCGGGGTTATCTTCCAGACCACCAAATGGTACCACTCTGGTAATGGCGCTTTGCGTTTCGACCGTGCCAGTCCAGATAGCTTCGCAGTAGCGGTCGGACAATCTGGCTCCGCCCCAGGCCACTCTAAAAAGTGTGGGTGCCTTGTCTGTTTCAGACAAGAGCCGACGCTGCCAGATCTGACCTGAAGCATCGAAGGCTTCAATTGAGGAGAAACCTATATCACCCAGGAAGTGATTAACTAATCCCAACGGCTCGTTGGCAAGATGCTCAATCTCATCTCCCTGGATTGCAGTGCCATTCTTCGTTAAGACCAATCCAACTAAACACTGTCCTGTAGTAACAAAGGTATGTCTCTCCCGCAAAGCTTGTGCAAAATTTTTTCTATCGAGCCTCGAAGACAAGATCCCCGTAAGCCCTCCCCGGGTACCAAACACAGCGGTTCCAGGAACACCCCCGCCACATCTTCCACGGTGCTCGTCAGAATTAGCAAACACCCAACTTCCAACCCCCTCGGACGGTGTCTCGAAGCAGTCACTTGAATTGATCCCAAGTACTGCCAATTTCTACAAGTCGTTCAAGTTGTGGGTGGTGCCAGGGCAAGTTACACCGCCGTCCACCAACATGCGGGGTCAGAAGATGACTGTCCGCTGCATGCGCATACGTAGCGTACACTTCATCGAGCAGCCAAGCACCAGGAACGAGATCCTTGGGTCCATTCTCGAGTCCTTCAAAAGACCTAGCCACATTACCATGGCAGTCAAATTGAAATTCAGGGGGGTGGGTTGCTGGGTCCTCCAGGAAGACAACGTTGTGGCCGCCCCCAGCGGCTGAGTTTCTGCATCATTCTGTTCCTGGAATATTACAGATCGGTCCGGTTTGTTGAGAGATTAGATGAGTCTCAGTGTGGATTCCCAACGATCTTTGGTGATTTGGAAGTCGTTTGCTGTGTAGCCTAGGACATCCAGGCCAGCGATTTCACGTCCGTAAGGGAAATTGTGGACTGAGGACCCTGTGCCAACTGTGCCATCAGAATGGACGTGAAGGTCTCCGAAGAGGACTTTGGGGGTATCAAGATTGTGCAGCACTGTGAGGTCGATTGCTGCGATGCGATAGTACCCGTCGCTGATTTCAGCTCAACATAAATCAAATAATTGCCCTCTTGGTCAATGACAAAATCCGAAAAAATATTGTTCGTCCATCCTTCAGCAGTAGCCGCAACTTTCTACATAACCACCAGGTCATTGCTCCCTTGTTTTTGGATACTTAGTTGCCATTCAAGACCCGGGACATCATGAGTGGCATTTCCCCAAATATCCTCGGAGTGGATATGGATCGCAAATCAAGTGCTATTCCTGACAAGCCGCGGTGATACTGTCTTTATCTTTGTAGGCGTGCCCGGGATGATGTCCCAAGACAAATCGGGAGTAATCGGGGCAAAGCGTCTCCAACCAGTTAGACAACTCGAACACCATGGTACTGGGATAAAGCTACTTACGACGTCCCAACGGGATCAATATAGAACCGCCATTTAAATCGCGACTCAACAAATGTCTGCGCACGAGTGCCCTTTGCACCGAGTCTTCGATCACCAAGACGAATGATAATCTGGTCCCCCAGATTGAGGTAACCATCATAAATATCGATTATTACGGCTTTCTGAAATGGTCTCTCATGGCTCTTCTGATCAAAGCGGATGCCTAAAGATTGCACAGTCGCTGGTTCTTGACTAGGTAGCAGAAGCTTAGGCACGTATTCTGCGCTAACATAGTTGTCTTTCGTGCAATCAGATGTTTGAAACAAAGCCCAATCCTGTATCGGCCTTCATGTTCGTATACCAAGTTGCGTTGAGGTGGGCAGATACACCAACCGAATAGAATTTAAACGTTCTCTTAATCCAAGCCCCATCTGCTAAGCCCGATGCACCGACTTCGTAGACGATAGTTATCTCCGTCCATTCTCCAGCCACAAGTGTTCTCACGCCACTCTTACTGTTCCATGGAACGGTAGGATCTTGGTATACTCGTAGTAGCCTTGGGGCGCATGATGGTTGTTTCTACTTGTCCTCTCGCGTCGCAATGAGCTGCCCTTACAGTGTCTTGACATAGTCGGTGACTGGAAATAATGCCCAATTTTATATGCGTCCTTGTTTTAGACGGGAGTGGCGTGATAAAGGTGATCATTACGCAATCGCGACATGGCCTATTCGAGCGTTGAGCCCTAGTAATGCCATTCAGGGGTTGAGACACACTGCTCCCTGTTGCTTTGAACATACGGAAATGAGATGCAGCTGACAAGCATCTATTACCACTGCAATACAATTAACTTACGGATATCAAATGGATTCCCCACAAATCTGCCACCCCCACATATAACTTACCATCTTGGTATATCGCTTCCCTTTTGGGAATAGCTGTCGATCACGTGTTACGCGGATTGGACGTTCCGATCTGTTTGTCGTCAAACATCCAATTCTATTCCCTCTTCAATGCCAGTTTCCGTGTAGAATATGGCAATACCCAGGGGCTCTTGGCAGCCGCGACCACGACAACGAAAGCGCAATGGGCTAATTGCGTTTGGGCTCATGGTTATCTCCACATGGTTATTCTTTTCCCACTCCGGATCACAGACGCCATCACAAACATCATCACAAGCAGCCAAGCAGCATGACGATGAGCAGTACGATGACAGCACGTTTATGAATGGACAGCTCTGGCAAACATTATACCCCTTTTTGACAGATTATGCACCGCAATGTGATCCCCCGCTCCGGCAGGGTAGTGCAGAGTCCGTGATTTTTGATCCATCGAATGCAAAGTATCCACCCAAGCTGTTGGATATGTCCGGGGAGAGTGTTGGTGCTATGAGAGAAGCACATCGCTTGTTTGTCAAGGCTATTAAGCGCAATATCCCGACGTTGCCGTATCAGCCAGATACGCGCGGATTGGTTTCGACGGCGGGTGGAGAATATCTACCTGTATTGGTGGCTTCGCTCAGGATGCTGCGCAGAACGGGCACAAAGTTACCGATGGAGGTTTTTCTGGCGCATTGGAATGAATATGAGGGGTATATCTGCGATGTTATTCTTCCATCGCTCAATGCGCGGTGCGTCGTGCTCTCGGAGATCCTGGACGTCATGCCGGGTAGCCATAGCATGATCCAGAAATTCCAGTACAAACCGCTTGCCATGCTTTTTTCTTCATTTGAAAATATCCTATTCCTTGACGCAGATGCGTTCCCTATACATAACCCCGAGATCATATTCAACAACGACCCATTCACCTCCAAAGGCCTAGTCACCTGGCCCGATTTCTGGGCCCCAACAACAGCTCATCAGTTCTACGAAATTATCTCCCAAGGCAGACCAGCTCCTAACTTGCGCCAATCCACCAAATCCGGTGCAGTACTCATCTCCCGAAAAACCCACTTCCACACCATCCTTCTCGCTACTTACTACAACTTCTGGGGTCCGTCATATTACTACCCAATCCTCTCACAGGGAGCTTCTGGGGAAAGCGACAAAGAGACCTTTCTTGCTGCCGCTACAGCACTCAAACAACCATTCTACCAAGTCCGTCAATCTATTCGCGCGCTGGGCCGCCATACACGTAACGGGTTCGCTGGCTCAACAACGATCCAATACAATCCCATAGACGATTATTTGCTCATGACGAAGAAAAAGAAAACTGGAGAAACCACAGCTCCCGCCCCATTCTTCGTTCACGTAAACTACCCCAAATTCAACCCCACCACTATCTTCCGGGCCATCGGCCCCGTTATGAAGGAAGATGGGAGCTATACGCGCGCGTGGACTGCGCCGGAGGATGTGATTGAGTCATTTGGGACAGACCTCGAGAGACAGTACTGGGCTGAGGTCCGCTGGACGGGTTGTAAGCTTGAAGAGAAGTTGATCGGCTGGAGGGGGCAGACGGGGATTTGTGGCAGGGTGGAGGATTATTATAATACTATTTTTGCTTAGAATTTAGTGTAAATATACCTTTTTCTTGTACATTTTATATACCCGTCCCATTTTTTCGACAGCATGATGCAGTCGGTTGCGACTACGCTTGGGATGAGGGCGATGAATACATATGACGCGTGGCTGTAGTAAATAGAAGTTATCCAACGCGATACCACCTTTTCCCATGCCATCGAAAGACAAAGCCCCAAACATACAACAGCCGGGGATTCACCCTCCCCTCCAGCTACTAATCGGTCAATTACCGATGATCAGCACAGCATCAGGCTTTGATTGAAGGGAATTATATCGCCTTCGTGCATTGAATACGAATGGTTTGCATTTTAACGACCATACAGTGGGTATGCAGGTAAATTGTGTGGGATGTTGAACCAAAATATGATAAACCCAGTGGTCTTCTAATTTATCAGGTGAGAAGACCACCAAAGCCCCAGTCCATTGTCGCCCAGTCTAATTGATGTCCGAGAATGCCGAAACTTGTCCCTGCATAGATATCTTGCCCTCCTGCGCCATAAAGAAAGCCAAGATCGTAGTCACCAAGTCCCATCGGTATCGACATGGGTAAATCGTTCATGCTCATATCTGCAACAGACTGTTCCTGTTCTCTGTTTGCAGGTCGTACATTATACGCCTTTCGTGCCATGCGCTCTCTAATAAATAATACAATCTTCGGTATCGACAAGTCACCCAATGTCCCGAGTATTGCCTCCCGAGCCTCCCAAGCCGGAAGAACGATTTTAAAAAAGATGTTGAGAAAAGGACTATCCCCTCCTTGGCCTAGAGGAGCTATAACACGGGACTCGAAGTTTTCACTCATGGCTTTCCAGGCCCCCTCAGCGTATTTGCAGATAGGCCGTCGTCTAAGGTCTTGGAGGATGTGCATATATGCGGGGAGTGGGAAGTAGAAACGAGTAAGCCATAAATAGCCCTTGGTAAGAGGTGAAGTCATGATCCTTGTATCGGATGAAAGTAATTTGATGGCATGGCAAAGAGCGACATCTCGTTTGGTATCGGTTAGATCCGTGGATGAGTTGGGCCATCTTAAATAGTGTTCCAAGAGGCGGTTTTTAGCGAAGTAAGTTCGCGTCGTCCAGATAGTCATGTAATGGAGGGGGTTTTCTGGATTACAGAACCTGAGATATTTGTCTTCAATATTCTTCTCCAAGGCGTCCAGTTTACTGCCCTCGGTTTGAAGAACGTCATTTGCAACGGGAAGACTGGCAAAACCAAGACGAACCCTGCTGTGGCGGACAAATTCGCCCACCTCGCTGCGCACCACAACAAAAAGCGCTTCACTGAATGTACCCTGGGCCGGCGGTGGCTCTGTAATCTCTGGTCTTAGATCAGAATCATTCACATTAAGAGGTATTCTACAGTCCCAAGTAGGTTCTAGCGCGACAGTCCTATAATCTGCTAGCTCACTGATACGGGCATCGAGAAGTTTCAAAGACCACCAGAGCCTCCGGCGCACTTCAACCTCGAAAGGAGGTTGCTTGGCACAAGCTAACTCGCTATGGATGCCCATGCGGTATGCAATGCGTATCGCAACTCCGAACATGGAGGACAGAGACCGGGGATCTGTACTGGGCCCGATTGAAACCTATAACAAATAGTTAATGGATATTCTCAAAGTATTTGAAGGCACATACATACCAGGAAGAGATAAAATGCAGTCAAGCATTCACGATCGCTTGTTCGCAAATAACCACAGTTCAGCAAAGCTTGCTGACAGCCCGATTGGTACCTTGCCAGAAGATTGTCTCTGGAGGAACCAAGCGAAGCCTGGCACTCATCTGCTGTGAGACTCGTGATGGACACAGAGTATATTCCGAACATAAGCGCCTCGAGTGTAGGACTTATATTCGCCACATCACCAGCAGCTTCAATGAGGCGCCCTTGTAGGCTGGGGGTGTGTGTAACCTTAAGCAACGGGTCGACGTTATTCAAGTAAGTTTGCCAGAGCTTGAAGATTTGGACTGGTTCAGGATGCAGGGTAGAAAGCTCGACAGCCGTCTTACGCGAGACGAAAAGAAGGTTGTCATTATCTGGGTATACTTGATCCCAGGTTTTTCGAACCTCGATGTCATTCACAGCTTCATGCGACGATTGCCTCATGACATTCCAGATGTCATTGGACTCATGTCTAAGGTTTCCAGATGCCGCAGAAGACTCTGGCTGCTCATGCTTCGAACCATTATTTCCCTCTGCATTAGGAGACTCCGAGTCCTTCCCTATATCACCATCCCCATGAAGTGGCTTGAACTTAATTCCATTCCGCCTTAGCAAATCCTCATATTTCCGAATCCGATCCAACAGTTCTCGTTCAGGGAACCTTTGCCTCCGTCGACGAGGCGCGGTAGCAGGCATACATTGAAGCCGGAATTTGGTGCAGCTAGCACAGGGAAACTCGCGATCACACTTGACCTTTCGCCGCTGACAGGGCAAACAAGCAAGCACTCGCTGGGGTTTCGAAGGTGCCGGGGACGCGGGCATGGCTGCAAAATGTGCGCAATGAGGGAGACGGAGGGAGGACGTTGGGAGGCTCGGGTAGTCCTACTGCCCGAGAAGTGGGTCATGTGGTCCGTCGGGCTTTAGTACCACCCGAAGTATACCAATAAGAGAAATTTGGACAGTTCTAGGCGAAGATATTGGTGGTCATAAATAGTCTCAACTCTCCCTGGTCATCGAAATGGCGGTTTCTCAGATTATGAACCAAGAAGCACTCGCAAAGCACTGTATTCGATTCATTCATATTCCGCCTACAGTTCGCACCCCCGATTCCAATCCATCATGTCCTCATCTCAACCGAGAATCGCCATCATTGGCGCCGGCCCTGCCGGATTAACTCTTGGTCTCCTCCTCCACAGGCATGCTATCCCATTCACCATCTTTGAGCTCCGTCAAAAGCCCACCGACCAAGAACTAGCCAAACCATCCGGGATGCTAGACCTCCACGAAGAATCCGGGCTCGCTGCGATCAGAGAATGCGGACTGTCTGAAAAGTTTCTCGAGTTTACCGGCGAATGCGCAGAAGCCCAAAAGGTTTCTGATATGCATGGCAATATCCTCCACGCAGATGAAGGAGAGTTGAGTAAACGTCCGGAAATATCTCGACATGCGCTCACGAAGCTCTTGAGTGATAGTTTACCGGATGAGGGCATTAGATGGGGACATAAGCTTCTCAATGTCGCCAGCTATAGCACAGAAACCGGTAACAATATCATACTTGACTTTGGTCCCCACGGAAAGCAGGTGTTCGACCTAGTTATTGGGGCCGATGGCGCCTGGTCTCGAGTCCGCAACCTGTTAACGGACGTGAAGCCACATTACACAGGAATACAGAGCATCACCACGACTATCCGCCATATCACAAGCAAGTACCCACACCTGGCAACACTCATCGGCCACGGTAGCTTCGCGGCACTTGGCCTCCGGCACGGTGTCATGGCGCAGCGCGGACCACAGGACTCAGCCCGCATCTACATCTTCTTAACGACAGCGGATGAAAACTTTTCCATCTCATCAGGGATAGCAGGACAGACAGCCGCAGGTGTTAAGAGCCGTCTTCTAAGTGATGACACACTGCTTGGTCGCTTTGGCTCCATCATCAAGGAGTTGGTGGGTGTCGCGTGTGACGAGGAATCTGCCGACAACCCGGGTGCCACTGTGGATATTAAGCCTCTATATATGCTGCCAATTGGAGATTCGTGGGAGCACAGGACCAGTGCAACGCTTATCGGGGATGCGGCACATTTGATGTGTCCCTGGGCTGGCGAAGGTGCCAACCTGGCCATGTTGGACCCCCTCTTGCTATTCCGTGCTATCATCAAGGCGTATGAAAGTGCTGGACGTAATGCTGCCTCATTTCAAAGAACGCTGGATCCATTGTTGAAGGGGTTCGAGGAAAGTATGGTGGCGCGCTCCAAGGAGAAAGCGAAGAAGACATACAGCAACGGGCAGATGCTATTTGGCGAGGATGGGGCGAGGGCTTTTGCTGATTTCTTTCTCAGTGTTTGGGGGCGAGTCGATGGATCGCAGGCCACTTCTTAGACAGTCACGGAATATGATAGAGAGAGTCCACTGTCGGTCGACACCAAATTATGCATAACCTCAATGTCTAGCAGTCCTCAACGCAAGATATGTGTCCGGCACAACACAGTTGAAGAAAGGCTGTCAACCCAGATACAGTCGACTACTAAGTTACCCTATAAATCTTATGCAGGGTTTATAGCTTGGTAGACATAGCAGGGCATCAAGCCCATAGCCAAGATGAACCTGATAATAAACAATGAAGCCGGTTCTTGCTCTTCAGAGGGCGACGAGGATTTGGTGATAAGCATCAAACGGATGAGAAAATAAGTGAGCATCAATTGAATTTAGAGATGGATTCTAGTTGGCCAGGTCGATTAAAAGAGTATTTTCAGATCTATTGTCGTCGAGACTGAGTTGTTGGATTTAGCGGCGCTGAGAAGGGGTTTTTGAGTGACGGAAGTCACGATGTTGTACTACCACACACCCCTACCCTTTCCACTTCACCTTACATCCCTTTCCTTTGTTGTCTACCATCCATTACTTCTTCTTCCGGCTGCTAGTTTCCCTATAAGTGTGGGAACGCCTTGTGGCCGTTTCGGCAGTAGTAGAAGTAGTAGTAGGAGGGTCTTTAGGCGTCCGTATAAGCACTCTGTGCAGGAATCCTCGTGCCTAAACTTTCATAGTAATATTTAAAGTCCCCCTAGCCTAACCTAGCTACAAGAAGCCGCCTGAGGGTGGCTCTGGGGAGAGATAGCTCGTGCGGGGCGCCTGTCACGGAGCGCAGGCGCTCACCGGCGGCGTGAGATGTTTTACTTTGGCCTGTTTGAACATAGGGCAGGAACCCCTTTCACATACACCAAATAGCGCAACGCTGGCAAGCCTAGCTTTTTTTTTTTTTTCTTCTCCATTCCATTTAGTTTTTCGCTAGATAGTCTACCAATAGACTCATATTGTCTGAGACCATCACACCTTTTTTCCAAGCCTATATCAGACATTCCAACCCATCTTTCATCAGGATGAACCAGTCGAACATACTAAGTTTGCAGAATCCAAATCACTATAGGTAGCACTAGCGATGTCGCAGAGCGTCTCATAGACACGGTCTAAAAGTTTAAATAATCTTCATTCTCAAGTGACGAGGTCGCTGCCCCCTCCCAAAGGTCTATTTCTGGGAGTATCGAATTCACATTCAGCCAAAAAGCATAGGTTGTGGGTATGATACTTTGCTGCAGAAATACCTGAGCAGTTAGACCATTGCAGGCCCAGGATCATGGAGCACTTTAGAAGTCCGTATGATTATAGGCTGTAGTTATCTCTTCCTGGTCGGGATTTATGGCCTAGCAGCTAATCCCCAGTCTCTGAATTGGTTGGAAGGAATAAATAGCGTATCGATAAATGTTGTACGTTGCGAAGTATGTTTATCAGGTACGGGCATGGTAAATCTGATTCTTGCTTAGGATGTAACTATTGATCGTGCAGTAAGTCATGTGCAGAAAAAGGACATGTTCCTCTTCTTGATGATAGGGCTGATGTTGTAGAAAAAAAAGGCTCAACCCTAGCAGGACATACTCAAACCAATACTCCAATTCATCCATTCATTAAACGCACCAGTCACTAAGTGAATACCAACAGAATAACATATATAAACCCAGGGTATCATTCATTCATCGCTTATTTACAACTATACGCTATATATAAGTCCTGCAAAGCTGTCACAACAAACTCAAGGCTCAATCCAAGTAACAGTCTTCGTCTGCAAAAACTCCTCATACCCCTTTGTTCCACCAAATCGTCCCAATCCACTGCTCTTGTACCCACCATGCGGCAACACAGGTTCATCATGGATAGTCAACGAGTTAATATGCACAGCGCCAGACTCAATCTGTCTAGCCACGCGCAGTCCCCGGAAGAGGTTACCCGTGAAGACAGCAGAGGTCAGACCATACTCGGAGTCATTGGCCAAAGCAACAGCGTCATCCTCGGTGTCGACTTCGATCAAGGAAACGGTTGGGCCGAAAGATTCTGTCGCGTAGAGGTCCATTTCCTTGGTCACGCCGTCGACGATCAGGGGTCTCATGCTGTAGGGGTTTGTCTCGGAGGCGTCAGGGTTACCGAAGAGCACGGAGGCGCCCTTGGAGACGGCATCTGCGACCAGTTTCTTGTTCTTTTCGACTGCGGCAGAAGCGACGAGGACGGGAGCAGGGGCGTGTTCGCCAAAGACCTTTTCAGCGGTTTCTGCGAGCAGTTTGCGGAATTTGTCTGCGATTGAGCTCTGTACGATGATGCGCTCGGTGGACATACAGACTTGGCCGGACTGTTTTCCGTCAGACGCTTTCTTATATCAGGATCTCTGGGCAGGGAATACTCACATGCAAAAATGCACCCAAAGTACAAGCCATAGCCGCTTGTTCCATATTGGCATCATCCAAAACAACAGCCGCTGCCTTTCCACCCAACTCCAGCAGCACCGGCTTGATATATTTACCTGCAGTAGCAGCAACAATCGACCCAACATGGCTACTTCCGGTGAAGTTGATCTTCCGCACAGCCGGGTGCGCGATAAGCGCATTGGTCACGGCTGCAGCATCAGAAGTCTTGTGATATACAACATTCACGCAGCCAGCGGGAAGACCGGCTTCCCGGTAGATATCACCAAGCGCCCAGAAGCATTTGGGAGAGAGTTCGGAGCCCTTCAGGACGACGGTGTTTCCGGCTGCGAGGGGGAGGATAATAGAGCGGGTTCCGAGGATGTACGGAGCGTTCCTGTCGTTTCGTCAGCGGAGATCGATTTAACAGAAGAGATATATAACGTACCAAGGCGCAATTCCCAAAATCACACCATACGGCTCCTTAAAAACCATCGCCGTCTCCCCATTCTCCGAAACAGACGGCACAGCACCCTCGATCGACGGGATCCTCCCCGCAGTATCCCTCATAAACGAAACTCCTAAATCGAACGTCTTCTCCGAGAACAACCGTCCAGCACCGGTCTCTTCAATCTGGTACGCGATCAGCTCCTCCTTCCGCGACTCCATGATATCCGCCGCGCGGAGCAGGATGTCACGCCGGGCGTAAGGGGTGGTCTTGCTCCAGGGCGCAAAGGCAGCCTTGGCTGAGTCAACGGCGCGGAGGGCATCGCCAACGGTGGCGCCGACGCAGAGGTCGGCCACTTGGTTGGTTGCGGGGTTTTGGACGTTGAATTGGTTGCCTGTGATGATGGATTGGTTGTTGATGAGGAGGGGGACAGGGAGTTTGCCGGCTGTGGTGGTGGTGGCACCGGTGGGAGCGCTGAGAGGGACGATGGTCATTTTGGATAATCGGTTACTGGATTTTGAGCAGAGGATACAGGAAAGGACAATGCTTGGATATATACAAGCAGCAAAGCAAGGGCCGGAAACGGACAGAAGGAGAAAAGAGAAGAAAGTGAAAGGGGAAAAGAGAAGGGGGGAAAGCCGACCGAAGAAAAGTGCCTGAGTCGTGGGGGTAAAACCAACTCAGCAATCTGACTCAACATTATGTTTGCTTACAATGGAACTATTCTCTACTAAGTAGTTCCTCGTATTAATTGCTGCATGCACTGATATGCACTGTACTCTATACTCGGTATTATGCATATTTTCCCCGCGGCAAATAAAGTTGACAGCAGCCGAGAGCGTTGCACTAGTGCTTTCTTATGTCCCGTCCTGTCAGCACTAAGAAACTAAGGATTGATTGGTGGTTGGTCGTTTCACTTCAATTGTAGTCTTATTCCTCGTACACAGTCTTAGACAGTGTTTCTTTCTATTATAAAGGCATAATAATGTCTCGTATTAGTCTTGAACTCACAAAATAAGGTCAGGGATAATGTACGCTAATCCTAAAATGCATTAGGGCAGAATACTCCACCAATAGGAACAGAAAGCGGTATGCATATCCACACATATCTGTTATGCATGATTCTATTGGCTTACTTGACTGGATTTTATGCATCTTTCCACTTTGGGTAATCAGTTCATTGATACTGTAAGGTAGAGTATTATGTATGCTTATACAATCACGACCAGAACAATAACGCTATAGAAAAATACCCGACGCTATGCTTCGCTTTTTAAGGAATCGAATCTATCTACTCTGCCCAAATCTTCGTCTCCGTACCCGAGTCCCCCCTCGAAGCACCTGTAAACGGACACACAGGAGACGGCGCTATCGATTGCCCAGACGGAGCAATACTACTCTTAAAACTCGACCGGTCATCATCAGTTGAGCTGCCAGATGTACTCCCGTCACCAAGGATCTTCTTTTCACCCAGATACCCTTCCTTGTCGTCGATGATGACCTCGGACATTTCATCGGCGAATTCCTCGCCGTCGCGGATGCGCCATTTCGCAAAGAGGTCGTTTTGGATCCAGATGATTTTATTGATTGCACGGAGGAGAGCGACTTTGCGTTGCAGGGACAGACGGGGGTGCGACATGAGGGCTTCGGTGAAGATATCTTGGATGTAGCCAAGGCATGCGCCGATGTGGATGTATTCGACGTTGAGTTTGTGTAACCGTTCTTGACCACAGTGCATCATTCTAGACAAGGACCATAGTTAGTGGTGGTCGCACAAAGCAGTTAAAATAGTGCACTCACCCAACCTTATTCAGATATCGCCAGAATTCCATCTGTGTCGGGTCCGAGCAAATCTTGATCAAGTACCAGCGGAGAAACATCTTGCGCCGCTTAATCTGGGGACTCTCCTCGTTGAAGAAGTCTTCGATGGGTTTTTCGTTCGAAGTGTCGTATGTCATGAATACTCGCGCGGTAATGTCATGCTCAAGGAGTTTTTTATAGACCATGTTGACGACAGCAGGGATTAATGCTTTAATATATTTGTTTCCGGATTCGAGGGCCTCGATATCATCTGATGTTATTAAAACTAAGCTACCAAGCCTCAGCTAGAGAAGGAAAGAAAAAAAAATAACACACCTGTATTGAAGTCGAGGAAGCTCCTAAGATAATCGATTCGAGCTTCCAGTCGAGTATAGATAGCCTTCCGACTGACATGCTTTATAGGCCGGTCGGTATCAAAAGTAGGGTTCATGGCTCAGGCAAACTGAAAAAGTGATCTAAACAAAGCTATATTCGCGAACCACTGGGGTTTTCAGGGTCTTGTTCTTTTGACTCGTGGTCAACAGGGTCTGGAAATAAAGATCCAAAATACAGCGGACCAAACTCCTTTATATATGCAACCCAGGTTGCAGACGGGAACACTTAACCCACAAAACCGCAAGGTCACTGTTATCGTCAGCATTATCGTCACCCTCACCACATATCTCACCCGATCCGGCTCCGATCTGTAGGTGGTCTGACTCGCCCACAACGAGCACCTCCATCACCGAATCTGAAACACATGGTACCGTGGTCACCGGGACGAAAAAGAAACGAAATCCAGGCCACCGCTAGCACCTAAAATGACAGGGATGACATGTCCATGTTTCTTTCCGTTCGAATCAAATTGGTGCGATCGGTCCACATACACTGCAATATGCGGTTTGTATTAGCGATGGACAGATTCCGAATGGCTAGACTCGGCCGAACTAGAACCGATCGATTTCGATGATGGCACAGCCGATGCTAGTATTAGTATTATTCAGAGTACATAGGGGTATGGAGTAGCTCCCGAGTCGAAAACTGCATATTCTCCGTATGGAGCACTCTGTACGATATACGGGAGAAACTAGTGGACATTTTTATCGTGCATTGACAGGTTATGCTCCGAGTCTAGCGATAATAAAAAGTCAGGGCCATGGGGCGTCTCGGGTGCGCCCTTGAAACATCCGTTGGACGTTGAGCCGCTGCCATTTTTATGTTTATTAATTGCCGTGACAGCGGTACTCGTACTCTACTCCTGAAGACGAAGTCATTGTCGATCATATATCGTCCGGATTATTATGGGATGGTGTCTTCACTTCTGTCGCCAGTATATCATCCCGAGTTCGTATCCTTGCAGCATGCGCACTTTATGCTATCTGAGATCCTGGACAGCAAGAAACAATAGTTCATCCTGTGGAGATAGTAATATGGTGGAATGATTGTGGAGACGGCTCACGAGAACATATACATACCAACCTCAGCAATGTGCATTCGTATGGTCTGATCTTGAAAATTTTTCAAAACCGGTTCTGTTGAATCCTTTGGATCAAAAGGGGAAGACACCCCCGGCGCATATCCTTTTTTTGTTCTCGAAGCTCTGGATGATGGGTCCGATGGTTCCGTCTCTGTACGGAGTACATAACCTTTGGATACATAATTTATGCGACACATGTCAACCACAGATCGTCTTCAGGGAATGAGGAAATGGCATCCACACATTCCCCTTCCTTTGCGATTCTGAGATTCATGTTTCAGCTCCATCGTTCATTATCTGGGCGCTTATAGGGATGTCTTAGGTGGTTCGAGAACGTGGGCCATTTTGGTTCCGGACTTTGTGCGGAGATTTCTCATCGACTAGTCGCGTCGCATATCGAGTATTTGTATGGTTCAGGTCGATCGAAATGCACGTCGTCGGAATCATCTTTTTATGTATAGAGTACACTATATCAACATTCCAACCTGCCATGGCTGGATTAGTTATTGCTGTGGCGTCAATCATTGAAACAGCCTCTATACTAGCCATCAGCGCGCGCTGAATGGCTCGGCCTCTGGAGTATCCCAAACTCCGAACACGAGCGCCACATCTCTTTGTTGCTCCAGCTGAGTAAAAGCAGGAGGCAGACCAGACGCAACAACGCGCGCCCAGTGTCTGGATGCGATACACCAGCCTTGCAAGCCTGTTCTATCTGACCATAATACCAATAATACCAATACTACTACGTCAAGAATATCATTGTGAACCAAGCCGGTTCGGATTCCCTATCGTATAAGCAACGCGCATTTTGTTTCTCAGAACTCGCATCCGCGCATCCTGGCCCCAAAAACGAACATGGATCCTCCTCCCCCTGCGGCGGCGGCGCAAGGTCTGGGTCCACTGGGTCCCAAGGCCCAATTGACGTGTGAAATGTGCAAGCGACGCAAGATTAAATGCGATAAACTGCGTCCCTGCACAGCTTGTCGGAATGCAGGGACGACTTGTGTTCCTGTTGAGCGTGCGCGGCTCCCGCGAGGTCGGTCAGGGGGGAGGAAGAAGAAGAGTAATCCTAGCGCGGGTGCGAATTCAAATGTCGATAACAGTGTGGATGCCAACGACGGCCATGGCGTCAATGGTAATGGCCATGGTTCCGATGATTTGAAGGAGCGCATGTCGATGCTGGAGCATACCGTTCAGGGCTTGGTGCATAGCGGGCAGGCGTCTTATGGTTCGGCTGGGGATGGAGGCATGTCGGTTCTTCCGGGGTTTTCGCTGTGGGATGTTGGCATGGGGCTTGCCGAGAATCGCCTTCTCAATGGGAATAATCAGCAGGTAAGTGTCTCTCATCCAATGATACATCATCGCTGATATTGTCGCAGACGGACAGTCATGTGAATACTTGGTTGGACACCGCCTCTCCCATCCCCGAGCCAGAGGACTGGGACAAAGAGCTGCACCACCGTAGACAAATCATGTCGATATACATGGAGCGGGTGGACTCTCTCATCCCTATCTTACACTGTGGGTCATTCAGTGATTATTTCATTAGCAAAAAGCCGTATCTTGATTATGACGCCGACCATCCTGCACCTGCAGCACTGGCATGGGCTGTGCGCTACCTCGCCATCGGCACCATCAGCGATGACCAGTGCTTCCATATGTTCGGGGTAGAAAGAGAATCCCTCCTTACGAGATATCAGAAAACCACGCAGTCCGCGTTGGAAAAAGCGGATTATATCAGCACGGAAGATTTGACGACTTTGCAGACGTTCGTGCTGTTTGTGGTACGATTTTCTTGGTTTCGCTGTATGGATCATTTTCTCACGGACTTGTAGTTATCTGTCCGCGCCCATGGTCAGGGTCGACGGGCCTGGACGATGCTCGGCCTCGCCTTGCGAATTGCCCAGTCTATTTCCCTTCACGAGTCGGAACCCCCATTCCCAGTAAAACCGTTGGAACGCGAAATGCGTCACCGTCTATGGCATGTCATTGGTATCTTAGACATCCAAGCTGCCTTTGATCGAGGCTCCGAGCCAATGCTGCGATCGAACTGCGCATTGTCCGAGATATCATCGCCCAGCACAGGCGATCTCGACTTCCCTTTCTCCATGATGCAACTCGGCGACGTCGCCACTCAGTTCTTACACGCAGACACAAGATTCCTTGCCATTATGGCAGAAGCGCAATGCGCCTTCCGAGCCCTTGATGTATCAGAACTAAACGCCCCCGAAGCCACGCCGGTAAAATTCGATACCAAACGTCGCCAACATGTAGCAACAACCTTCCGGCAAAAGTCCCTCGCCCACCTTCCAGACTCCCAAACAGAGCTAATAACCACCCAATTTGACTGGTGCCTGCGAAAATTAGTCAACATCGTTCACGCCTTCCTACAACTCCTCTCCTTCCGCCCCATCCGCAGCGGTAACAAAAACCCAGAGTCCCCACCAACAGCAACACGCCGCGGCTCAGGTCTGCTCCTCCTAACATTAAAATTCCTCCAAGCGCTGGACCAGTTCCGGCACGACGAACGCAGCGATCCGTGGCGGTGGTTTATTCGCTTATTTTCTCCTTGGCATGTGCTTGTTGTTGCGATTGACGAGGCGGATGCTTGTGAGGATGTGCTGTTGAGGGGAAATTGCCAGGCGCTTATTGAGCGGTTTTTGGCCTCGTTTCAGGATATGATGACGGATATGCATCGAGGGATGTTGCAGGAGTCTGTGGAGAGGTTGATGGCATTTGGGTGGGGTGTGCCGGATATAAGGAATCCGTTTGGTGATGGGCAGGGTGTGTTCCCTAATTCGTGATTGATGATGCGAAAAAGTACGCTTTTTCTTTCGTTAGGGATAGTCTGTCTATGGGTGTGACTTACTTATATGCTCCAGATCCCGTTACATTTTCCCTTGGTTGGATCAAGAGAAGAATCAATTCTTGAGCTTCTGCCAACGCCTCACAGCTCTCAAAACAGCATACTCAGCCTTCCAATACCCCAGCCCAAACTCAAACAATAACCCCTCAAACACCTTCCCCAACACAAACGGCACATACAACACCGGCCTCTCCACACCAGTCCCAACGGCATCGTCTGCAAGCCTCCCAGTAGCCAACTACACAAACCATTCTGCCAGATCCTTATAGGACATGGCTATATGCGCGGGATTAGTGCTAATAATGCTTGCAGATGCTGTTTCTTCATATAGTGCGTTAGGCTGGGCTAAGAGTACGGAGACAAGTGAAAGTGCAGCGCGGAGCATTCTCTGTGCTTTGATTAGGTCGTCTTAAGGCATTCCGGATTATCCAATCTAGCAACACGGGACGGGTCGCTGCGAAGCACGGGTTCCACGTTCCGGATGAGAGGAGGCGGGGGGGTATTTTTTTTAGTTTTGTCGTTGTTTTCTGAGAGATGATGACGCTGTCTTGTAACACAGTGATGCTGGGGATTTTCTCGTTTTCGCCTCAGGCGCAGATTATCGTGTCGACCTGGGCCAGGAATTCGCGGGTTAAGCTCTTGTCTTTGAGACTGCTGTGGAAAGTAGTCAAGCGGGGGTAGGCAGAAGGGGAAGAGAAGGAGGTGGAAAGGGATTCGGGCTTTGTCCTGGAGCTAACATAAACGATGGTATCGATCCAAGGATTGACTCCTAGAGGAGCTTATGCAAGATCTAGCGACCTGTATGCGCCGTAGCGCCCAATAGAGCCAAACGTCTTCGTTGAACTTTACTCTCAGGCATATAGAAGGGATAGAGAAAAAAGTAGTCTTTTATAGGAGGAGGAAGGAAGGAAGGGACCGGAAATGGGGAACGTGATTTTCTTGAAGATCCCAAGCTATGGATTCTTATTGCGTTGTGCTATTCTATATTTGATTTGCAATGTACACCGACAAAAACCGACAGGGGCCGATAACTTCGTGTATCTAAATACAAAGTGTTGTCCGGGGTACGGAGTAGATGGTCCCTTGGATAGCAAATTCTGTTCCTTTCCAAATGCTATGCTTAGAAGTGCATCGTCGGCTTTAGGAAGAGTGAGACATGTATACGCGAAGTACAGAGCGTTGAAGGCAGTTGTTGCCATAAATAATGATACATATGTAACTAGCACCATATCAGAGCCACTTAGTGTGCCACTTTACTTTAATCGTCTATAAGAATTCCGTTTTCCGAGGATGGTCAAACTATCAGATAAGTTTGTTATGCCGGGTTGGCGGTTTTTGTCGGGTTTTGGCAACTTGCTTTTAATATGCACTACATGTATTGCAATGTACTCCGTAATGCAGTGTAACTTGGAATGTGAAATGCCCCTCTTCTCCTCTTCTATCTCTCTATCTCTCTTCCTTTTTTCATCAGTCTATCAAAAAGACACGCGCATTTCGAGATGGTCCACCACAGTGTCGGAATCAATACAATATCACAACCATGTCGAGTAACGAAAAAGCAGCAGCTTCAACCGTACGCCTGTCTCGAGTACCGACCTGAAGGTGCTGAGCCTGATCCATTCTTCACGGCAAAATAAACTACAGGCATGCTAGAACCCTGCATCGGCTTCTTTAGAAAGGCCACGCTGCTGTGGCACCGCTGCGCAAACCCAGATTAATTTTCCATAGCTATCTTCCTTACGCATGTCACCGTCCCTTTTTTGTATGCATGATCCTCTTTTCCTGACAATTGCAGCTTCTGGAGTTAATGTATTTCCTCAATGCTGAAATTGAAAAATTGGAGAAACTCTATGGGCATGAAAACAAACAC
Source organism: Aspergillus ruber CBS 135680 (assembly GCF_000600275.1). NCBI lineage: Eukaryota > Fungi > Ascomycota > Eurotiomycetes > Eurotiales > Aspergillaceae > Aspergillus > Aspergillus ruber. The sequence continues at coordinate 148,856 of NW_024467312.1, read as the reverse complement.
TTATTCTAATTGATGAGGGCTGTCATCACAAGGGAGAATTGGAGGGATTTTCTAGACCAGGGACTGCATTTTATGACTGATATTTGTCGGTTCCTGCTCATGACAAGTGCAGCTATACTGTCGCTTATGTGGACTTTTTTTTTTATCAGGAGGTTAAGCGTAATGATGGGAATTGGAAGGAGGTGCTTCGAACATATCTCTTTTCTGGTCCGAGGACTTTCATCAACTAGAGTAATTTTGCTACGTATCCTTTTTTCTGGATATTGGGACCGCGGCCGAGAACGCAAGTTCGATTTCTCCTTGATACACACTATGACGCCAGCGCATGGCCTTCGCATTCTGTGGCATTAATATCCGGGGAAGCGACGGGTGTGTACCTTGAGAAAGTACACGCTGTTTGTTATGGTGTACATTTGTCGGCTTGGGCCGGTGTTCGAGGTTGACATTATCGATTTGATCCATAGGGTTGAACTGGGTGATGGCCGTGATTGAGAAGCGGTTATATAATAGACTCACTTAAATACAGGTGTCTCAAAGACTCGCATTCCTTCAAGGTTTTTCGTGCGCCCAAGGGCATTTGAGGAGACTTATGGGGGAAAGGATGGTTTCTACCTTAAGGCTACAGTCAAGTTTTTCACTGAGTTCGACGGTTGGGAGAGACTTGGACTCGGTATCGAGGGCTTTTTACCAAGCTGCGATGTGTCTAGGCCTGAGTAAATACCTACGGACAAATCATGCCTCTGTGGGTAGTACCTTGTGCACGGCTGCAGGACGCGAACATTGTGATAGGTCATATCATAACCAGGGCTGTTTCTCTAGGGTAATCCGTAGGCCCGGAAATCACCGATTCCGTTCAAACAATTAGTGTATCAAGTAAAGATGTTCTTTAGGACAAGAACAGGGACCAGAAAGGGTGTAAATAAGTGGTGGTGGTTGTCCGCATCCGGTAGTACACGTGACGATATACAACTCCCTTTCTTCGACGACACGAACCTTCACCACGAGGTCACCACTTGACGTCTTCTCCTTCAATGATTCTTTGTCATCCCAGAAGAAAATTGCATATTTCCGTTTGCAGTGCGAGTCCGAATTCACATAATGGCACATTCCAGGGATCACCGGACAGGGTGGGCTCCTGCGTACTAAACACCTCCTGTCAAGGGTGACATTGAGCCAAGTCTAGTATATACTACCATGCCTTGCAAGTGTGCTTACACGTACCCTTTTCCCAGACTCCCTTCCCAAGCCTGGGCGTTACTGCCAAATAAGACAATACCTAGCGACAGGTGCGGTTCGATTGGCAATGGCGCTGCTCCTTCCTGATTGCGTGGAAAGCTAACGGATGAGGAAGGCGCGTGCCTGTCAGCATTCCTCAGACTTCGCGCCCGTCGTGATCTGAGATTGAATTCAACCTTACTCCACGATCGCTGCGTGGAACTAATCCAAGCTGCCATCGCCTTACTCCACGACAAGTACTCCCCTTCCTTGATCCCAGAGGAGGCGGTGCTCCTCTCCTCCTCCAGGCTTGGGACACCATTGTTACATTCCTTTTATATATCCGCTACTACTTTTGTCTTGCTTTCAGCTTGGCTTACGCGCTTTCCCCGGGCCTGTGTTTCCAATCGGTCAATCAAGCGAGCGTGTCTTTCAAGAGGTTCGAAAACAGGCCGCATTTGGACGAACAGAACCTTGGTACTGCAAGCCTGCTTTGTCTAGATTCAACTAGTTGTCATCGTCGTTGTCGAGCGATTGTCCATTTAAGTCACCGGGCTCCCCATTTGTTCCGTCCCACGATCATTCTCAATTCCGATCGTTTTACACGAGATCGAACCATTCGCCATGTTTACTAAACTCTCGCATAAGGCTCTTTTTACGCTGTCTGCTTTAGCAGCAGTGGTAGGTGCTATCCCTCTCGGTGTGTTGTAAGTTGTTCGCACGCTCTGGTCTCGACGTTACTGACCCCTGTCTTAGTGACGAAATTCATGCACCCTCGGTTAATTACGACGTTGACAAGATCCGCGGTGTGAATATTGGCGGTTGGCTCGTGCTAGAACCATGGATCACTCCAGCAATATTCGAGGAAGTAGGGGACGCAGCCGTTGACGAGTGGACACTCACGGAGGTTCTGGGCAAGGAAAAAGCTAGGGACAGACTTTTGGAGCATTGGGAGGGCTTTGTCGGCCAGGATGACTTTGAGGAAATTGCCGCAGCTGGATTGACTCACGTCAGAATCCCTGTTGGCTACTGGGCTGTCATCCCGCTCAACGATGATGAGCCCTACGTCAATGGCCAGCTGGACTTTCTTGACCAAGCGGTTTTCTGGGCTCAGTCTGCTGGTCTCCAAGTAATTATCGATCTCCATGGAGGTATGGTTGCTTTTTTTTTTTTTTTTTTTTTTTTTTTTTTTTTTTTTTTTATCCCAAGCACAATCAGATTGCGGCTGACGAGATGTGATTAGCTCCGGGCTCTCAGAACGGATTTGACAACAGCGGCCGCAAAGGCCCTGTTCAATGGCAACAAGGAGACACTGTTGACCGGACAACCGCCGCGATTCAGGGATTGATTGATCGATACTATGAATACCCCAATGTCATATTCGAGGCTCTCAACGAACCCAGCATCCCCGGTGGTGTGGACAGGAACCTTTTGAGCCAGTACTACGGCGACTTCGAGCAGAGAATTCATGAAGCAACGCCGGATGCTACTTTGGTCTTGCACGACGGGTTCAACCCAGTGGACAGCTGGAATGGTTTTTTGTCCGAGGACAACGTGGTTATTGACAACCATCATTATGAAGTTTTCGATAACTCGCTTCTGACAAAAGACGTCAACACGCATGTCCAAAACGTCTGCGCGCACAGCTCTGGACAGCTCCAGAAGTCCGACAAGTGGGCTATCGTAGGTGAATGGACTGGTGCCATGACCGACTGCGCGAAATACCTCAACGGCAAGGGAGTCGGCGCTCGCTACGACGGTACCATGTCCGCTGACTTCAGTGCCGGTTCATGCGATGGCAAGTCTGTTGGTACTGTGGCCGACTTCTCCGACGAAGACAAAGCAAATACCCGTCGCTTCATTGAAGGTCAACTGGACGCTTGGGAGCAAAATAGTGGCTGGGTGTTCTGGACCTGGAAGACTGAGAGTGCTCCTGAATGGGACATGAGGCAGTTGCTTGCCGAGGGTGTGTTCCCTCAACCTCTGGATGACCGACAGTTCCCTGGCCAATGCGACTAAGCGGAGTGGGCTCCATATCTTCTATTCTTTTACATCTCCGGCCTTTTTTTGGTTGTTTCTTTCATGGCAGTATACGCCTATTATTACTTATTACTAGTGCTTTTTTATTTCCCGGGGCTTGATTTTGGGTATTATTTTGCTTTAATCGTGATAGACAATAGACATGCGGTCGATCCATTATTTCCATTATTTCATATCTGTAGGGGTATGTGTTATATGCAATCGACATTACCCATCATTTAACAAATGCAGCAGTTAAGTACTCATTCAGCCTTATGCTCTTCCAGCGTTGGCGACATCAAAAAAGCCCCAGAGCCCCAAAAGCTGCAACAACCTCACGATCAACATTCACCAACCACTCTCCCTGGAACCGCTGCTCCCCACCACAAGCAACAATCAACGCATGCAGCTTCTGACGGACAAAGTCCCGAATGTTAATTGTGTGAACAACATCCGAACTATCCCACTGTCGTCTCCGGTCAGTCTCTGGCGGCTCGTTCTCATGACACTGTCCGGGCTGCGGCTGGTTCCAGAAAATCAAATAATCACCCGGCAAGCTAGGATCCTCCTCCGAGCCCTCCGCCAGCTCAGTGACGATATCTGTCCAAACGCTGAGGTACGACTGCAGATGGTTCAGGATATAGTGCGGCGGCTGAGCTTCAGGGCCGTTAAGCGCGAGGAGTTGGGTAAGTGCAAGCGCGTGGAGTTTCTTCTGGTTCACGGAGCCGATGTTGTCGTAGTGCGAGAACCATTCTGTCAGGATCCAGGTGAGGGTTGTTTCCTCGGAGGTACCTGTTGTCGCTGCAACCGCGGAGGCGAGGATCTTGGGGTTTGCGAGGGCGAGGCGCGCGAGGACGGAGAGATAGTCTGTTTCAACCATGCCGTAAACTTGTGTTTGTTTGCGGTGTGGGCCGGTGGTTTGACTTGCTTCATGGGCGGAGTGCAGGCCTTCAAGGAGGCCCTCGAGGAAAGAACTGTCGAGTAAAGAACGCGCGATGACTTGGTATGTTATTTCGTTGTTGCCGGGGTCGACGGTTCCGGCGCCGCGGATTAAGAGTTCCACGAGGCGGGGGACGGAGCCGAGGCGTTGCTTGGTGGTTGACTTGAGGAGGGATTCTAGGGAGGTGAGAAGGGGGAGGCGGATGTGGTCGCTGAGGGTTTCTTGGGGAGCGAGGAAAACGTATGATTCGGCAATCTGGAGGGCCATGGGGAAGCTGTCTGTTGCGTCTTCGAAGATTTGGAAGAGGGCGGGGAGGAGGGAGAGGACTTCGGGGGATGCTGGGGCGGGGGTTTGGACCATAATTGAGGACCAAAGTTCAAGGGCTTCTTCAAGGAGATAGATTTGGGTTTCCTTGGCTTGTTAGTCACCATTTTCTTGCCGGAGGTAGAAGGAGAACTTACAGAGCCCGGCTCGACTGAGCTGCGGATCAGAGGCAGGATAAGAGGGTGGTACTTGGCGGAGTCTTGCTTCAGCGAGTCTATCAACGACGAGAGTAGCGTGAGGATGGCCTGCTTCATTAGGTGTTCCTCTCCTGATTGTTCCCATAGTGGAGGCAGTAATGCTAGGATTTGGTCCGAGAAAGGTGTAATCTGCGAAACATTAGCACGGCTGCAACAAGATACCATCTAAGCAGTAACATTTACATTATCCTCCATCTTGACTACTATAGCACGAACCGTATCCAAAAGCGCCATCTTGGTTTCGGGAAGTTCAACTTCTTGGATGAGAGCCATGAGATCTGAAAGTATGGATGGTGCATATGGTATAAACCCGGCAGGGGAGAACTCGTATGGGTCAAGGACACTTCGAAGCTGCCGTCCAGCGGATACTCGTACGACAAGGTCATTCAACGGGTCCTGTCTGCTGAGCAGGTATTGGAAGATCTGGTAAATGGCATTCCTGTTCAGCTCGTCCGGCTTCACGGGGACCCATTGGCCAAGTAAAATAGCAATCCTTCTCCGGAGAAGATTGTATCCTTGTTCCTGAATCTGAACTTCAGGAACAAGCGACGATTCCAAGAACGCATTGAAATCCAGATGTCGGTCAAGACATGCTGCAGCCAATCCAATGGCTGAATACAATGAATCTTTCAGCAGAACATCGCGATTTTCGGGGCTGGAAAAATTATAGAACACGCTCAATAAACGAGGAATAAGCAATTCCCTGAAATGAATGACAAGGTCAAGGAAGAGCTTCTCGGAGCAGGAACGGATAGAGAATTCCCAGGCCTCAGCGATTTCGGCCTCTCTTTTCTCCCATTCTTCAGGTTCCTCTTCCCACTCTTGAAAGTCATCCTTCCTGAATCTGAAGAACTGGGTAACCAGAAGCTCCATGACGTTAATTACGAAGTCTGGCGTAAATAGTTGGGCTTTGATAAGTTCCACTGCCTGTTTCTTTTCTTCTTTGTCCACCGGTGTTTGGTACTTGAATGTCTGAACGGGGTTGAAGGCCATCTTCGCACAAGCTCTGATCAAGAGAAGGGCTCTGAGTCCGGTCTTTTCCATCAACGATTTTCCTTCAGCTTCAATTTTCCCATAATCCTCCCCAAGCTTAACAACCAATGTCCAGTAAGATTGCACAAGGGTAATGCTGTCTGGCAGCAAGGAGAAAGAAGCGGGATGGGTCTTGGCCATATCGACATGAAGTTTTGACAACTGTAACAAATGTTTCTCAATCGATCTGTGGATCTGTTCAGGCAGTATATTTTGTCCCTGCGCAAACGAAAGAAATCGGCTGAAATGGGAATGGGTAAGGCGCCAGAATTCTTGAACCTCTTTATCTCGGTTCGGATGTTCAAATCCAGCAATAACGAGTCGTCGAATAACCTTCATGGATACCAAGCTTTGTCCAAATATTTCCAGCAATGCCGCCTCGTCGGCACCACCCTGCTCCAAAACGGAACCCCATTTGTTCACTTTGTCCACGTATATGCTTCCCAGAAGGTGGAATATTTCCGGAGAGGCTGACTGGAGGTGGGCGCGTGTTCTCTGCAAACGTGCTGTGGACAGCTCCTTTATGATTTGTAAGAGGATGTTGAGGGTTCGCGGTAATTGCAACGGATTTGCGCCGGGCTGCGTAGAGGATCGGAGGAAGTCGATGATCGAAGACATGCCGTCGGGCCTTCAGAGTATTAGCAAACACCAATCCAAGCATTTCTGATATATTTTGCGCACCATTCTTGCGGGAATTCGTAGCGAAAGACTTTCGCAAGCATCAAGGCGTTGTGAAGGGCAAGAACCGGGACAGGTTCAACAACGCCAGCTTGCAAAGCTCTGTTCTTGATATGGTCTTTCTCTTCCTTTTTGATAGCACTTTCCCGGCGTTAGTTTTGAGACATTGTCATATCATAGGTGTTGAGACAGTGCAAGCATACTTGGTTGCGGTTTTGCGCCAATATTTATCGATTCCATTTTTCAATTGGATGATTGCGAGGTACCGGACTTCGAACGGAACTGAATAATCCAGGAAGATGTCCTGGATAGGTTAGTAAGGTTTCGGGACAAAAAATGATTCAATATAGGGCCGGGCAACAAAAAGGAAGTACCTGAACGAACGAGTAGTACTTTGCTTGTTTCTCCCAGTTATGAAGCTGCTGGGCGCCGGTCTGCACCTGCTGCTGCGTTGAACTGGCAGCCAGCATGAGCGCATTGAGGACATTCTGCAAATCCAAGGGATTTGCCTCCCCAGATAGCTCAAATGCCATGGTGAAAGTACTCGTGTCAGGCTTGGGCGTCGAAGCTGCCGGAAAAGCTATTAAAATCAATTCCAAGCAAGATTGAGATGTGTCGAGTTGTCGAATTTAGGGTGCCATGAGATAGTCAAGCCCCGTTCTCGCAATCAACCGCAGCAGGCAAGATAGACTACTGAGCTCTTGGATCGACTGCTATCGAACTCCCGTGTTATTGTTTTCCCAGCAAAGATCCCCCGCCGCCTACCCCGTCGGAAGATCTCATTATTCCTTCTCCGAAGTACCCTAGGACCGAACCCTATCTATCTCTCCAATTTGGAAGGCGGTGGGTATAGGGCAGCCGCCCGGATTGTAGATGGCGATGAAGTCATCGTCCTATGGTCGAAACCAGACCTTGGAAGTATAACCAGCTGTTCCATGGCGTACAAGTGGACCAGATCTGAAGCTTCTGCCCACTGCGAACAGTGTCCAGGTCATGACTCTGCTTTTCCGTGGACCCTTTCTGGGGCGCCAAACGTGGGTAATTGACATCGCCATGATGTAGCATGATGCAACAACTCTCTGTGTCCCTGATGATGGGAGATGGGTCTGGCGAGCACCCATGGATATATTTACCCTCGACAATGAACTACTCTCTCCTCTTCTTCATATTCAACTCGTCTTCTCAAAAAAAAAAAATTGCCCTATTAATTCTTCCTTATTTAACGGCATCTCTGACGGCATCTCTGAATCTATACGAAAATGGCGGAATCCGACGCATTACACTTGGCTGCTCGCGCTGAGCAGGACCTCAACAGCTACCAGGCAAAGCAAGGTCTTGGACCCAAGAGTGATTCGAGTATGTGAAGTTCACGTATCTTCTTTCCGTCCTAACAAGTCACTAACTAAAACAGCCATCGAGTCCGGCGTGAACGAGTTCGTCGACAAGAAGTTCCCTCAGGAGACAGGTGTCAAGACTGGTAGAGAGGCAGGCCCTACTGGTAGCGACAACAAGCCTATCCCTGAAGATGAAGGTGGCAGCCGTGATGACCGGGGCAGGTGAGTTTTTTTCATACCATTCTATGTCATGTACAAGAGGTAAGACATGCTAATATGATCGCGATCGTTACAGATTAGCAACAGCTGGCGAATTCCAGGGTAAGGGAGGTCCAGAAGATAAGGCAAGAATCCAAGGGGAGCGTCGTCCTGGTGATCAAGACACGCTCAACCTGCAAGACTTGAAGCGCGAGGGTATCGCCAAATAGACATTATCCTACGATTATATAATAATAAGTGATGATGTTTAATGACTACTGAGTATCAGTTTTTTTGTACCACAACGATGTTCATCGTCGTTATTGTAGCGAGTCTTGTTAATTTCTCGAATGGTTATGCTCTGCTCCTGCGTACACTCTTTTGGGGGTCAATGTAGGGATATAGCTGTTTATACTCAAACAGAATCCCTGCTCTTATTGCGGCTATACGGAACGTTCTAGACAGACCTTATGCGATTAGTTATGGATATGGCCATGTCGCCCTGCGTATTCTAGTTCTCCACATCAATCTTTTTCTTGCTACTGCTGCTAATCTTATCATTTTGCCTCTGGCATAGGCATTTTGTATTCCCGTCTTCTATAGCAACCATGACCGATAGCTCAAATGGCCTGCGCGTTGTCATAATAACTGCCCTTTTCCTTTGCTTTCGTTCATATACAGGGAATGGCATGGAACAACACACATGTATGTATATGTATGTATATCAAGACCTGCAAAATATACCTCGTTTGAGCGCCTAATACATAGAAAATGCAAGAAGACAAATAACCGAAGTAAGAAAACAGAAAAGGATGAGAAGGACGACAGGCAGGATGCAAAAAAAAAAAAAAAAAAAAAAAAAAAAAAAAAAA